>NC_052317.1:45082062-45232223 GCF_016432855.1 Salvelinus namaycush
ACTTGTCAGTGAAGAGCACTTTTTACCAGTCCTGTCTGGTCCAGCAACGGTGGGTTTGTGCCCGTAGGCGACGTTGTTGCCGGTGATGTCTGGCGAGGACCTGCCTTGCAACAAGCCTACAAGCCCTCAGTCCAGCCTCTCTCACCCTATGGTGGACAGTCTGAGCACTGATGGAGGGATTGTGCGTTCCTGGTGTAACTCGGGCAGTTGTTGTTGCCATCCTGTACCTGTCCCGCAGGTGTGCTGTTTGGATGTACCGATCCTGTGCAGGTGTTGTTACACGTGGTCTGCCACTGCGAGGACAATCAGCTGTCCGTCTTGTCTCCCTGTAGCGCTGTCTTAGGCGTCTCACAGTACGGACATTGCAATTTATTGCCCTGGCCACATCTGCAGTCCTCATGCCTCCTTGCAGCATGCCTAAGTCACATTCACGCAGATGAGCAGGGACCCTGGGCATCTTTCTTTTGGTGTTTTTCAGAGTCAGTAGAAAGGCCTCTTTAGTGTCCTAAGTTTTCATAACTGTGACCTTAATTGCCTACAAGAATGGTAAGCTTTTAGTGTCTTAACGACCGTTCCACAGGTGCATGTTCATTCATTGTTTATGGTTCATTGAACAAGCATGGGAAACAGTGTTTAAACCCTTTACAATGAAGATCTGTGAAGTAATTTGGATTTTTATGAATTATCTTTGAAAGACAGAGTCCTGACAAAGGGACGTTTCTTTTTTTGCTGAGTTTATCCTTGAGTCCATCTACTGAGTAAAGGAGGGAGAGATACCGTAAAGGTAGGACAGGGGAATTCTACGAGATTTAACTGAGAAGCCGTTCTCCGTTGTCCACAGAAATGACGCTCCTCACCACCAACCCCTACGACTTCCCCATGATCAGCCAGGGTCATATCACTGTGCCCAGCATCAACGACAAGGAAGAGCTGGATGCCACAGACGTGAGTTATACAAAGGGTTAACCAAACTCTAGACATGGAACGGGTAGGAACATTGTGCAATTCCAACTTGGTGACAGCTGGGCACCTTTGAGTTAGTTAGACATGTGTCTCAAGGCACTCGTCATGCCTCCACACTTCACCTTTAGGTAAAGTAAGACATCCACAAGAGAGTGGCACTAAATGTCCTGTGGAACTGTGTAAAACTGCTTTTGTGCTGCCACATAATATTGTTGGCCAAAAGTAATCATGTGGAACAGAGAAGCCAGTAAATTCTATCTATCCCATTTGTTCTGGAGTGAGCACAGAACTGTAGTGTACTGTAACTGAGCAAACTACTGTTGAGTTCATCACTGTTGTACTTCCTCTCTAATTCCAGGAGGCCATTACAATCCTGGGCTTCACTAATGATGAGAAGATGGCCATCTACAAGCTGACAGGAGCTGTAACGCACCATGGCAACTTGAAATTCAAGCAGAAGCAGCGTGAGGAGCAGGCCGAGCCAGACGGCACAGAGGGTGAGTCCCACTCATAGATATACAACATGTAAAGCGTTAGTCCCATTCCCCAACATAGAAATAGAAACGGTAAGACAGACAGTACCACATGAGAATCAGGTAGGAGATACATGACGGAGACTAAATTCCAACCTCCAAAAATGATTTGAAACAAGGGATGAGGATGAAAATCAAAACCAATCCCACAAAAGAGTTGGACAAACTATTTTTGTCAGTGTAACATCAGAAACAAGCGATCTTGAGTGCCTGAGTCTGTTGATGTTGGTTCTCTCTCCAGTGGCTGATAAAATCGGCTACCTGCTGGGCCTGAACTCAGCTGAGTTGCTGAAGTGTCTGTGCTACCCCAGAGTGAAGGTTGGCAACGAGTACGTGACCAAGGGACAGACTGTGGCTCAGGTAAGGTGAAACACAGCATCTACCATTTTCTGAGCACCGGAATTATTTTGGGGATGAGAACATTGTCTTTTTTTCAATAGTAGGTCTAATGTTGTTTTTCCAAGCGCTTATCACCTTATCGCTAGATATGGTCAATATCTCATGTATTAATTTGAGGTATTATCTTTGCAGGTTTATAATGCAGTCATGGCTCTGGGCAAGTCGATCTATGAGAGGATGTTCTTGTGGATGGTCATCCGTATCAACGAGATGTTGGACACCAAGAATCCAAGGCAGTTCTATATCGGTGTGCTCGACATTGCCGGGTTTGAGATCTTTGATGTGAGTATGAGACCAGAACAAGACAATTAGTTGTGATTGAGAGGGATTACAGCCTTGTACGATGAAATGATCCCTTTTGAAATTCCATCAACAGTACAACAGCATGGAGCAACTGTGCATCAACTTCACCAATGAGAAACTGCAACAGTTTTTCAACCACACCATGTTCGTCCTGGAACAAGAGGAGTACAAGAAGGAGGGAATTGTCTGGGCCTTCATTGACTTCGGCATGGACTTGGCTGCCTGCATTGAGCTTATTGAGAAGGTAAGCTGTCTGTGAGGATTATACTGGACCTCAACAGCAAAGCTCATAGCGAGTGATGTGTGATATATTATCACAGAGGTACAACGTATCTGACGGTTGAGAACTCAATATGTCTCCATATATGTGACCCTAAAGGAATAAAATCCTATAATAGCATGTTTGCTAAAGGAATAAATGTCTCTTAAATCTCTTTTCGTAAAGCCATTGGGCATCTTCTCCATCCTTGAAGAGGAGTGCATGTTCCCCAAGGCTTCAGACACTACCTTCAAGAACAAGTTGAACGACCAGCATCTTGGCAAAACCAAGGCGTTTGAGAAGCCCAAACCTGCCAAAGGCAAGCCAGAGGCCCACTTCTCTCTCGTACACTACGCCGGCACTGTGGACTACAACATCACTGGCTGGCTGGAGAAGAACAAGGACCCCCTGAACGAATCAGTTATTCTGATGTACGGGAAGGCCTCAGTCAAACTGATGGCTACCCTGTACCCTGCTGCCCCACCTGAGGGTAAGACTAGCATCACGTATCTAGCATCACATATCTACCTCAATGACCTGGTACCTCTGCACATCGACTCGTACTGGTACCCCGTGTATCTATAGCCAAGTTATTGTTACTCATTGTGTATTTTTTCCACATTATTATTTTTTTCTATATTTTTCTCTCTAAATTGTAGGGAAGGGCCCGTAAGTCAGCATTTCACTGTTGGACTACAACTGTTGTTGTCACGAATGAAATTGTATTCGTCTTTGAACGTATCACAATTTCTCAGGGTTATTCACTGGGTACATTTTCTCCTACAATATGTGTTAATTTACACGATCTCATCGGTACCATTTGCATTAGGATAAGTGTGAAGATATCCCAACATGATCTGGTTTATAATTAGTGTTCTTGCTGAAGACAACACCACTCTAGATATCTTACATCTTATTATTATTCTATTTCTTCTGCCCGCTCTAGGAAATGTGCTTTTCTAATTATCTCTTGCTTTTCCCCTCATTGTAACAGATAAAGCCAAGAAAGGTGGCAAGAAGAAGGGTGGTTCCATGCAGACTGTGTCCTCCCAGTTCAGGGTGAGCTTTTGAAATGTGTCTATTCAGTCCTTCAAAAGGAGCCTTGACGATGATAAATGATTTCTGAGGAAATGGTTTGTAACCCTCTTACAGGAGAACTTACACAAGCTGATGACCAACTTGAGGAGCACTCATCCTCACTTTGTGCGCTGCCTGATCCCCAACGAGTCAAAGACTCCAGGTGTATATTGAGTTAAATAGGACATCTTATCAGTACAGTATCACTAACCTTAACCATCTTCATCTTTAACCTGTTTATGAATATTAAAAGAGACTTGGTTTGTTTTACCAGGTCTGATGCAGAACTTCCTGGTTATCCACCAGCTCAGGTGTAATGGTGTTCTGGAGGGGATCAGGATCTGCAGGAAGGGCTTCCCCAGCAGAATCATCTATGCTGACTTCAAGCAGAGGTACATGCATACAAACACACACACACACACACACACACACACACACACACACACACACACACACACACACACACACACACACACACACACACACACACACACACACACACACACACGACCACAGACATACTTGCTCCAAGGGTTTTCCCAGCATCAGAATAGGCTTACCTTTCACGTAATTTGTCCAACCTGTTACAACTTGATACATGTTAAAAATGTCTCCTCATTCAGGTATAAAGTACTGAATGCCAGTGTCATCCCCGAGGGCCAGTTCATGGACAACAAGAAGGCTTCTGAGAAGCTGCTTGGGTCCATTGATGTAAATCACGAGGATTATAAGTTTGGACACACCAAGGTCAGTCAAATACAACCCAGCCATGGCTGACAACAAAACACAACTTCAATGATAATATAAACCCTAACCATTCAAAATCTCTCCAGTTGGTATATCCATGATATTGTTCTTTCTTCTTCATTTAACTAATTGAAAAGGTGGATAAACATTGTACCTTTTTTTCCCCTCATATTCAAACGTCACAAGTATAGAACAGAGAAACTCAACTCATTATCATGTGCATTGTGTTAGAGTGGTATGGCTGCAGTTATCTATATCAGTGGACATTATTCATCTACAACTGTACAATAACTAACAACTCATAAACAACCTATCCCATGGTTTGTTTGTAAGAATTGCAATGTTTATGTTGTTCAAATCCATCTAGTGGTGTTGTTCCCCTCTTTGGAGTCAACCATTTATATCTGTCACCATCTGACTGTGGTTCCATTGACAATGTTAACCTGTTTCAGGTGTTCTTCAAAGCCGGTCTGCTGGGTGTCCTGGAGGAGATGAGAGATGAGAAGCTGGCAGCTCTGGTCGGCATGGTCCAGGCTCTCAGCCGTGGATTCCTCATGAGGAGAGAGTTCTCCAAGATGATGGAGAGGAGGTGAGAAATAGTAGACATCTTGGCAAAGTTTGACGTTTGTTAATAGGAATACAGTAAAATCTCCTCTAGTTTCATTCTGTTAACTAACTTTGTATCTGCACAGTTCTTCCTGGGAATGTGTTTTTGTAAAAATTGTACTTGTGTATAGAGTTGTTTGGTTTGTTAAACTTTGAAATCATTGGTTTTTGTTTGGTAAATATTTTAAAGTGAAAAGCCTTCCATTATCATGCCTGGTTACATTTCTCGAGCCCAATTCCTCAACTGTATACCAAAAGTGTCACAGGGCTCCAATTTGTTATTCTTTGACTCCCAGAATGTATCTTTATTAAGCATGTCACTCACCATGCCACTCTATCCTTTCTGTCGACCAGAGAGTCCATCTTCTCCATCCAGTACAACATCCGCTCATTCATGAATGTGAAAACCTGGCCATGGATGAAGTTGTACTTCAAGATCAAGCCCCTGCTGCAGAGCGCTGAGACTGAGAAGGAGCTGGCCAACATGAAGGAGAACTATGAGAAGATGAAGACAGACCTGGCCAAGGCTCTGGCCACTAAGAAGCATTTGGAGGAGAAGTTAGTGTCCCTGGTGCAGGAGAGGGCAGACCTGGCTCTCCAAGTCGCATCTGTGAGTGACCAACAACCCTCATAAAAGCATATTTACACACACATCAATACACACACAAACACACACACGCACACACTGAAGTATGTGGCTAACTCCCACATTTTTATAGCCCATGTTAAAAATATATTTAATTCATTTATATTGATTTGCTCTGATCTCTGACTAAATGAAGTCTATATTTTGATACACAAAGTGAGGCCTCTGATTTTTTTCTCCTGTTCTGAAACCAGGAAGGTGAGAGTCTGAATGATGCCGAGGAAAGGTGCGAGGGGCTCATCAAGAGCAAGATCCAGCTGGAGGCCAAACTCAAAGAGACAACTGAGAGGCTGGAGGATGAGGAGGAGATGAATGCTGAGTTGACTGCCAAGAAGAGGAAGCTGGAGGATGAGTGCTCTGAGCTGAAGAAGGACATTGATGACCTGGAGCTCACCCTAGCCAAAGTGGAGAAGGAGAAGCACGCCACTGAAAACAAGGTCTCGTGTTTTTACCAGAGACAGTCTAACCACCAAACAATAATCAACTCAAAATATAGCTTAACAGAAATGGAATTCAAGTAGTATTGTGGGTGCCAGAAAAATGAAAAATAGTTGATTTTCAGTTGCGGAGTACACCCCACACTCATTGCATGTTCCCCCCTCGTTTATGAATTCCATTCAGTACACTGGCATGGTGTACACTTCTATCTAGTGTTGAATATGTGGTACAGTCCTTGTTGACACATTTCTAATATAAATGAATTGAATGCAATATATATCAAACAAAATCTCTCCTTTATGGTAAAGAGCACAAAGACTAATTTTGTTGTGGCGGTTTTCAGGTTAAAAACCTGACAGAGGAGATGGCGTCTTTGGATGAGAGTGTTGCCAAACTGACCAAGGAGAAGAAAGCCCTCCAAGAGGCCCACCAGCAGACACTGGACGACCTGCAGTCAGAGGAGGACAAAGTCAACACTCTGACCAAGGCCAAGACCAAGCTGGAACAGCAAGTGGACGACGTGAGAGGAGTTTGACATTTTGGCCATGATAGTACGTGAGATGATATTATCTTCAGTTGTTAAGATTTCAACAGTATGTGTTTTTATCTTCTAGCTTGAGGGTTCTCTGGAGCAAGAGAAGAAGCTCCGTATGGACCTTGAGAGAGCCAAGAGAAAACTGGAGGGAGATCTGAAACTGGCCCAGGAGTCCATAATGGACCTGGAGAATGACAAGCAGCAAGCTGATGAGAAAATCAAGAAGTAAACAAACAAATTACGACAGTATTACCTGCTATATTGATCAAAATAATGGTTGTTCTTGACTAATTCTTGTAATTATGAATTACCATTTGCATGTGATTCTTAACAGCAAACTGAATGGTTTGATACTCTCTCTTTACACTATCGAACCTAAACTCTGCAATCTACGTGTTTGTGATTCTTAGAAAGGAGTTTGAGACCAGCCAGCTCCTCAGCAAGGTTGAGGATGAACAGTCTCTGGGAGCTCAGTTGCAGAAGAAGATCAAGGAACTCCAGGTACAGTACAGGATCTCAGCTCCAGTACAGGAAAGCCCACACCTGAATCATTTCCTTCATTTCCTGAAAACAATTATTCTGGTAGCACACATTTTTCTTGGTGGCTTCTGATGGCTCAGTAGGATGGAAGATTGTGCTTCTTACTGGTGCTTCTTACCATTGTAAATATGGTGCTTTTTACCGTTGTGGTTTTGGTTCCTGCATGGGAAACTCTCTACTGAATATATTAGTGGAACCGGCTTAGTGTGAACACATTAAATTGTTTCATCTGCATTGTAGTGTTCATCCCCCCCTGCTCCTGCCCCCTGGTCTAGGCCCGTATTGAGGAGCTGGAGGAGGAAATTGAAGCTGAGCGTTCTGCCAGGGCCAAGGTTGAGAAGCAGAGGGCCGATCTCTCCAGGGAACTTGAGGAGATCAGCGAGAGGCTGGAGGAGGCCGGAGGCGCCACTGCTGCTCAGATTGATATGAACAAGAAGCGTGAGGCTGAGTTCCAGAAGCTGCGTCGTGATCTTGAAGAGTCCACTTTGCAGCATGAGGCCACAGCCGCCGCTCTGCGCAAGAAGCAGGCCGACAGTGTGGCTGAGCTCGGGGAGCAGATCGACAACCTGCAGCGCGTCAAGCAGAAGCTGGAGAAGGAGAAGAGCGAGTACAAGATGGAGATTGATGACCTCTCCAGCAACATGGAGGCCGTCGCCAAGGCTAAGGTGAGTTGTGATGTTTTGATCAAGCAGTGTTGAGGAGGGTCATCTACATTACCATTCAAGAGAGCTGAAGGTGACAGGAGTCCCATATATAAAGTAATGATGGAACATGTTTCACTAACAGGGCAATCTGGAGAAGATGTGTCGTACTCTTGAGGACCAGCTGAGTGAGCTCAAGACTAAGAATGATGAGAATGTTCGCCAGGTCAACGACATCAGCGGACAGAGGGCCAGACTCCTGACAGAAAACGGTACCATCATCAACAATGAACAACAAACTGATGCTTTCCTTCAGTAAAACACAATAACATGTATTGGGGACTATATCCTGATAGTCCAGTCCACAATAGTTTCTAGCGTAATATTCACCACATAACATTGCCCTACGATACCAAAAAAATAACATTTTCAATCTTAGGAGGTCAGAGACCCCATTAACGAGATATCCCTCTATCCCTGCAGGTGAGTTTGGACGCCAGCTGGAGGAGAAGGAAGCCCTGGTGTCTCAGCTGACCAGAGGCAAACAGGCCTTCACCCAGCAGGTGGAGGAGCTGAAGAGACAGATTGAGGAGGAGGTCAAGGTAAGGGACACAAAACGGACACTACCGACCACAGAGTTTATAGCCATATAGACGGTGACTACGCCACCCTCAGAGACTTCTACTGTCATTTGTTTTACTATCTCTCTAATATCTCTTTGTCTTTCTCTTTCTCTCTTTCAGGCTAAAAACGCCCTGGCCCACGGTGTCCAGTCTGCCCGCCATGACTGTGACCTCCTGAGAGAGCAGTTTGAGGAGGAGCAGGAGGCCAAGGCAGAGCTGCAACGTGGTATGTCCAAAGCAAACAGTGAGGTGGCTCAGTGGAGGACTAAGTATGAAACTGATGCCATCCAGCGCACAGAGGAGCTGGAGGAGGCCAAGTGAGTCACACGCAACAGCAAAAACACAAATATAGCGTGTGGATGGTGAGGGTCCATATATATTGTAACATTCCTACACCCTCTGTCGTCCAACAGGAAAAAGCTGGCCCAGCGTCTGCAGGACGCTGAGGAAACCATTGAGGCGACCAACTCCAAGTGCGCATCCCTGGAGAAGACCAAGCAGAGGCTGCAGGGAGAGGTGGAGGACCTCATGATTGACGTTGAGAGAGCCAACGCAATGGCCGCCAACCTAGACAAGAAGCAGAGGAACTTTGACAAGGTGCAAATAAATAAACCTCACGCTAGGTTGACATTTTCTGTCTGCTATATGATCAATTGTGGTATAATTGTAGCATTTTTCTGATTCAAAACTCTTCATCAATTACTTCTAATGAAAATCTCATGGATTCCCCTAGGTCCTGGCAGAGTGGAAGCAGAAGTATGAGGAGGGTCAGGCTGAGCTGGAAGGAGCTCAGAAGGAGGCTCGCTCTATGAGCACTGAACTCTTCAAGATGAAGAACTCGTACGAGGAGGCTCTGGATCATCTGGAGACTCTGAAGAGAGAGAACAAGAACCTGCAACGTGAGCATTTGACAGCAGTTTTACGTGGCTCATGTTTGACTAGGGTTTTGAAAATGTAGGAAACTGTAACCATCAACATTTCTATTACACCATTTTAGAATGGTATAAAATTAAAATTAAAATTAACTTGTAATCGATATTCCTTTGAACAGCCCAAGGAAGTCAGGGCAATTAGATTTGCAAGACTGTATGAAGTGATGATTAATTAATTAATTATTATGATTGAAAGTGTTTTCGTAAATTCCATCTGGAGTGCCAGAGTGCGCTCTGGGCATTCGTAAATTCAGAGTGTTGTCAGATTGTCCGTTTGTAAATTCATAGCGTTTTGCTCTCGGAGTGTTCAGAACACCGGACGCGCTCTGGCCGACGAGTAGGTTTGATCCGAGCGTTCGGACCTCACAACAGCAGTCAAGCACCCAAGCTAACTGGCTAACGCTGGCTAGCTACTTCCAGACACAAATGAGAGAACACCTCACTCTGACCATTTTACTCACCCTAACAGAGCTGGTTAGGCTGTTTTCATGTTATCCAGAGCGTTGGTGACTGTATCTGTGCTGTTGGCAACAATTGAATTACGCTTTTTTGCAGACATTTACTGACATTGACCATATTCAAAGGGTGTTGAGCATTCATAAATTCATCAATTATGCTGTGCTCTGGCACACTCAGACGAGAGTGCTGTGAAATCGGAGTAGGTAGCCAGAGCAAATTTACGAAAGCACCCTCAATGTCAGCTTCAGTGCGTTGGGATATCTACTGAAAATCTCCCAAGTCTAAACTGCTCCTGTGTTTGTGTGTGCAGAGGAGATCTCTGACCTGACTGAGCAGATCGGAGAGACTGGCAAGAGCATCCATGAGCTGGAGAAGGCCAAGAAGACCGTGGAGACAGAGAAGTCTGAGATCCAGACCGCTCTGGAGGAGGCTGAGGTACAAAGTGCCGTTGTTTGATGGGAAAAGTAGTGAAACACTAGCCAGTGCCAGCTACAGTTCAATGCTCCCTGTAATGGTGTTTATTGTAGTTATATATATTTAATTCCTCGTGTTATTCACATCCAAATGTGTTGAACACAATTTACCCGACTGCTTCTCTTTGTCCAGGGAACACTGGAGCACGAGGAATCCAAGATTCTGCGTGTGCAGCTGGAGCTGAACCAGATCAAGGGTGAGGTGGACAGGAAGATCGCTGAGAAGGACGAGGAGATGGAGCAGATCAAGAGGAACAGCCAGAGGATGATTGACTCCATGCAGAGCACCCTGGACTCTGAGGTCAGGAGCAGGAATGATGCCCTGAGGGTGAAGAAGAAGATGGAGGGAGACCTGAACGAGATGGAGATTCAGCTGAGCCACTCCAACAGGCAGGCCGCTGAGGCCCAGAAACAGCTGAGGAACGTCCAGGGACTGCTCAAGGTAAAGGGACTGGGACATCAGGCTCAAACATCTGAACATGGGGAGGGATTTATTTATTAATCTGTAGAAAAGAATAGAACAGAGGAATTGAATAGTGTTGACTAATATACTGTAGAAAGGTAGGGATATTGGGGAAATTCTTACCAATGAACAGTTCTATCACCGATCCTATCGCCTCTACTTCCACAATTAATAATGAACCTATGTCATGTTGAACCCCAGGATGCCCAATTGCACCTTGATGATGCTGTCCGTGTCTCAGAGGACATGAAGGAGCAGGTAGCCATGGTGGAGCGCAGGAACGGTCTGATGGTGGCTGAAATTGAGGAGCTGAGAGTTGCTCTGGAGCAGACTGAGAGAGGCCGCAAAGTGGCTGAGACTGAGCTGGTAGATGCCAGCGAGCGAGTTGGACTCCTACACTCCCAGGTACGGCTCTAAGCCATTTCTCATTCAACTCAACCAAGCATACCTTGTCTGCCTTGTGACTTGTAAGTTCTCTTGAGATTCAAACAAAGGGTCTTGTTTCATCCTCCAGAACACCAGCCTTCTGAACACCAAGAAGAAGCTGGAGACTGACCTGGTGCAGGTGCAGGGAGAGGTGGATGACATCGTCCAGGAGGCTAGAAACGCAGAGGAGAAGGCCAAGAAGGCCATCACTGACGTGAGTCTTTATGATCTATTGAATTACATCCACTTGATTTGTCACCAAGGGCCAATGGTAGCTGGGCTGGTTTACGACAACAAAGATATCAGAGGGACGTTATGATTGGTGCCAGTTGGTACATAAATTAAACACACTACCATTCCAGGCGGCCATGATGGCTGAGGAGCTGAAGAAGGAGCAGGACACCAGCTCTCACCTGGAGAGGATGAAGAAGAACCTGGAGATCACAGTCAAGGACCTACAGCACCGCCTGGATGAGGCTGAGAACCTGGCCATGAAGGGAGGCAAGAAGCAGCTCCAGAAACTGGAGTCCAGGGTGAGTTAACAGCAGGGTGGATTAGGGTGGATTGAAAGACTGATTTCTGGAAATGTATTTGATAACATACACAGGACCATTGTGTAGTGACTTTCTCTCAATAACCCACCTAGATAATGAAAAGCTGTTATCACTACAGACCCCTTCAATGAAAATTGTAAAAGTAAATAGGAACAGACAACAATCTTGCCTCCTTGACTAGAGTAGAACAATATACCTCTGTTCTACAAAATATTTGTTACGTCTGATTTCACCCCCTCAAACAAATGCCTACGTTAATTTCTTCCACACAAGGTGCGTGAGCTTGAGACTGAGGTGGAGGCTGAGCAGAGAAGAGGTGCAGACGCAGTCAAGGGAGTCCGCAAGTATGAGCGCAGAGTCAAGGAGCTCACTTACCAGGTAGGAGAAAGTGCCTTCTTCAAACACTTCCCACTGGGCACACTGGTTAAATCGTTTCCATGTCATTTCAATGAAAATACGTTGAACCAACGTGAAATAGATGTTGAATTGATGCCTTTGCCAAGTGGGTTGACACAAACACAGACAGGTTTGTGTATAAAGCTACTGGACTTTGACTCTTTGATCTTGTCCCACAGACTGAGGAGGACAAGAAGAACGTTGGCAGACTTCAGGACCTGGTAGATAAGCTGCAGATGAAAGTGAAGGCCTACAAGAGACAGGCTGAGGAAGCGGTGAGCACCCTCAATTAGTCAAATACTCTGAAAGCATACATTCAAAATCATATTTCTTCCTTAGTAGACATTACAACATTTTAGTTTACGCTTTTCAAATGCCTCGCAAAGAAGGGCACTGATTGGTCAAATGAAGAAAGCTGACGCTGAGTATCCCTTTGAGCATGGTGAAGTTATTAATAAGGCTTTCAATATTGTATCAATATACCCAGTCACTACAAAGATACAGATGTCCTTCCTAACGGAGTTGCCGGAGAGGAAGGAAACCGATCAGTAATTTTATCATGAGGGTATTGGTGATTTTAAAACAGTTACAGAGTTTAAAACTTGCAGCGCCGTGTGTCATTCCTGCAGATTTTAGAGAAACAACAAATGTCGGTACATATAATTCTTATATCAGCTGAAAGCTTAAATTCTTGTTAATATAACTGCACTGTCCAATTTACAGTAGCTATTACTGCGAAAAAATGCCATGCTATTGTTTGAGGAGAGCTCCTAACAACAAAACACTTTTTTGTAAGGTGAAAGGTGAATATAAGGTGAAATGTGTACTTACATTCTGAAATCTTGCCCTGATTTATCCTCCCAAGGGTCCCAGAGATAACATTAAGTGTTGTTTTGTTAGATAAAATACATTTTCATATCCTGAAAAGGTCCATATAGCATGCACGATCGATTTTGTATTTCTACTCGTTCAATTTGCAAAGAAAGAAATCTGTGAAAATCGAACCCTAAACGTTATTTCAACCAGTCAAATTGCGTTCGTATTTATCCCTCAGAGATCCTAGAACGTAACCAGACTTCACTATATCATTAGGAGTGTAGTATATCCTATAGGACACCACATTTGGTCAGAGAGCGACGCCTTCATGGCGCGCCAATGACACGGGCGTCTTCACTTGATTGACTTTAACTTTGTCAAATAAGCACCAATCAGGGTCAAACAAAGCTAGCTAGATAGCCAATGAGCTGGGCTTTACATGAGTTTACAGGAGTATTTCCTTTTGGACAAAAATTGCAAGAATATGGAGAGTTATGAAGTTATGAAAATTGGGTGTTTTGCATATGTTGAACTTACAATATGGCTACAAATACTGGAAAAGCTAAATCAAAGTCCAAGTATACAGATTTGACAATCTTCTTGCAGAAAAATGGAATGTAAATGTAAATGTGTCCTTCACGATTTGCCCAAATGTGGCTGGGTGACTTTACACTAAATGTCATGTAGCTTGCTCATACTTCAAGTCATCAGTCTGAAACTTTGCACATACACTGCTGCCCTCTTGTGGACACCATCGGAAATACAACCAGAGTGATGGCTAGATTTAGGACCTTTCTGTTGCGTTTCAAAGACGGTGGTAGAAAGAAAATTCAAAAAAACTGGTTGGTTTTGTCTTTGTATTTTCTTCTACCAGATCTACCACATTTCCACAAACTTCAGAGTGCTTCCTTTCAAATGGTACCAATAATATGCAAATCCTTGCTTCAGGGCCTGAGCTACAGGCAGTTAGATTTTGGTTTGTCATTTTAGGCGAAAATTTAAAAAAAGGGAGCTATCCCGAAGAAGTTTTAATGGCTGTGATAGGAGAACAGTGAGGATAGATCGGCAACATTGTAGTTAATCTTCTACTAACCTAAATGACAGTGAATGAAAAGGAAGCCTGTCCAGTATAAAAATATTCCAAAACATGCATCCTGTTTGCAAGAACCCACAGGGCACAGATATTTCTTGGTCTAGTTTTGATTTATATTTGGTTGAGTTGTCAACTAACCGTGAATTCAACGTGAAATCAACAACAAATGTCACCACTTCTATGAATTAAGGTAAAATCTTGGTTGAAAAAAAGACAAAAAGCCCTTACGTTGATGACTTTTTGCAAGTACAATCAGTTTTCCATGTTGAGTTAACATCATGGCGTTTTTTTGGTTGTATAAACAATGTTGATTCAACCAGTTTTTGCCATTGGGAAGGCACTAAAGTAATACTGCAAAAAAGAGTAGTATTTTCAAGCATGGTGATGGCTGCATCATGTTATGGGTATGCTTGTCATCGGCAAGGACTGGGGAGTTTTTCAGGAAACAGCATGAGCTCGGCAAAGACAAAAGGAAAAAAGAGGAAAAACTTGGTTCAGTCTGCTTTTCACCAGACACTAGGAGATTAATTCACCTTTCAGCAAGACCAAGCCTACACTGGATTTGCTTACAATGTTCCTGATTGGCCGAGTTACAGTTGGCCGAGTTACAGTTTTGACTTAAATCTGCTTGAAAGTCTATGGTGAGACTTAAATATGTCTATCTAGCAGTGATTAACATCCAAATCGACAGTGAAGAAGTTTTAAAGTAATAATGGGCTAATATTGAACGATCCAGGTGTGTTAAGCTCTCAGAGACTGACCCAAAAAGATTTATATTGACTCGGGGGTACTTTATATATATATATTTAAATACATGTATACACATGCAAAAGTATGTGGACACCCCTTCAAATTTTTCAGCCACACCCGTTGCTGACAGATGTATAAAATTAAGCACACTGCCATGCAATCACCATAGACAAACACATTGTTCTATTTTTCATTCGTAAAAAAAAATATTTGAATCCAGTTTGTCATTCCAGAGTATTTTATGTGGATTGTTGACAAAAAATAACATTTCAATCCATTTGAATCCTAATTTGTAAGACTATAAAATGTGACGAAATCCAAGGGGAGTTAGGCACTTTTACACCCCTGGAGGGAGTGGTTTGATCCCCCGTCCCTCCACTCACTTTCTCTACTGTATCATCTATCTCCCTACATACTTTGCAATCCTAAATTTGTCATATAAAAATAAAAATAAAAACTTATAATACTTATTAAAAAATCATATTAATTTTCTACCTGAAGCTTCAAACTTTGAATGCTGATGTTGTGCTCTCCCTCTCTGTTCCTCACACAGGAGGAACAAGCCAACGGCCACATGTCTAAGTTCCGGAAGGTTCAGCATGAACTGGAGGAGGCTGAGGAGCGTGCTGACATCGCTGAGACTCAAGTCAACAAGCTCAGAGCCAAATCCCGCAGCACTGGAAAGGTACAGAGCTGCTACTAAGCCTACATCTGACAAATGCTCAGATATGACCACATCAACACCACCTATGATTCAGTCTTCACATCAATATTGACCTTTAACACTCACTAAAATGTAGGTATTTCAGATTGCTAATAAGCACATTTCATGTAGGGCAAAAAAATAACTAGATTAAGGCTGGGCACTGAGCCTTAAATGCTAGATCCATTATACTCTTTCCAAGTCTATACACACTCATGAATACAGATTTGTTATTTTCTTTGTTTTTACAGGGCAAAGAAGTTGCTGAATAAACAAGAGAAGAAGTTGCTGAATTAACAAGACAAACGTCTTATATCATTTTCCTGTGTTGCATAAAATATGATTTTCATGGTGAAAATGATTGTTGATTAAAAACGTGTAGGCCTACATACCCCTTGTGACGGTGGACTTATTACTCAGCAAACAGTTTTTTCATACCATAAAAATATTGTACTTTGTACCATATAGTATTCTGGGATTCCAACAACAAATGTCACGTATTTTGGTAAACAGATGAGTGATGGGGCTGGAGAAATGCAACCAATCTGAAATGTATAGACTGAGCTATGGATGCCTAAAATCTAAAATGAACCCTTTACACTTGGGGGGGTATTGACCTACAGTATATGGAAAGACCCAGATTGAAACATTTCACAAAATAAATAAAGAGAGCAGCATATGCATAACCATGGTAGCAATTGAAAGGGAACACTGGAGATTATGGTGAAATTCTCAGAACAAAGTTCTCAGGAAACAGACCGGATTACACATTATCTCTGGTGATCAGACGACGTAAACATACTGTAAATGTGGTGGTGGAAAAATTACCCAATTGTCATACTTGACTAAAAATGAAGATACCTTCTGTGGAAGACCAGGGGGTTTGTTCAAGACGTTTAGACATATCATATACAGACAGAATTGCATTAGCTCAGTTTCAAGGGTGTTTATTTAACTACTAAACAAAAAGGACTCCTCCGAGATACTGTTCTCTGGGCTCCTGCTGTATCCAATAGAGAACAAAACCCAACTCCCTCCGTTATCTCTGGTACTGCCCATAACTATACAGGAGTAACCTCTCTTCCCCAGTACCCACCCACATGTTCTGCCCAGCTGGTGAGCAATCAGCCCCTTGATTACTCACCAACCACAATCAGCCTCAATTATTCCTGGCAGGAGAGCCCGTCGAGACCTGGCACGTCCAGCAGAGGGAGCTATCGCAGTGTCTTGTAGACTCCGTCTGTCACCAGGCCTCAATGAGTCTCCACTGGGTGGCACATGTCATAAGAAATGACTCAAATAAAATTGAGTCACCCAGTAAATTACAACTTGAGTAAAAGTCAAAGTCTCTGGTTTTCAATGTAATAAGTCATTTCAAATTCCTTATTTTACGCTAATCAGACGGTACATTTTCTCTTGTTTTTTCAATTTAATTTTACCGATAGCCATGGTCATATTCCAACACTCAGACATCATTTACAAACAAAGCATTTGTGTTTATTGAGTCCGCCTTATCAGAGGCAGTAGGGATGACCATGTGTTTATTGAGTCCGCCTTATCAGAGGCAGTAGGGATGACCATGTGTTTATTGAGTCCGCCTTATCAGAGGCAGTAGGGATGACCATGTGTTTATTGAGTCCGCCTTATCAGAGGCAGTAGGGATGACCATGTGTTTATTGAGTCCGCCTTATCAGAGGCAGTAGGGATGACCATGTGTTTATTGAGTCCGCCTTATCAGAGGCAGTAGGGATGACCATGTGTTTATTGAGTCCGCCTTATCAGAGGCAGTAGGGATGACCATGTGTTCTTTTGACAAGGGCATGAATTGTTCCAGTTTCCTGTCCTGCTAAGCAATGGAATGTAACGAATTGGGTGTCAGGGAAAATATTTGGGTAAAATGTATATATTTTCTTTAGGAATATATTGGAGTAAAAGTAAAAGTTGTCAGAAATATAACTAGTAAAGAACAGATACCCCCCTCAAAAATGTTTATTTAGTTACTTTGTACTACTGAATAAATGGCTAATGAACATCTGACCAAATTATATGAGATTTTAGTTCTGGGTTAACCGAGATTATGCCCACAAATGGTAAAAGAAATGACAAACATGATAATGATTTATCATTAGTCAATTTGCATTTCCAATAGAGTTTGGGCAGATATACACTTCTGGAGAGGGATACTTTCTGTTCTTCCTTGGCTTCGAAAAAGGTGATGGGAGTCAACATGGAATATAAGTGCGTCCTCGTCAAACTCGGGGTCGATGTAGAAGAACCAAAGGCATGTCCACTTCCACTTTAGGGTTCAACTGCTGCTCCTCAAAACAGAAACAGTAGGAGGAGGAAAGAGAAATGTGGGTTTTAACATTCAGATAGACAAGACTCAACATGGAGGTCAATGTCCCTAAACCAAGCAAAACAAATGTAGATGAAGCTGTATGTGAGCTGCGGTGCTTACCCAGAAAGTCTTGCAGTCAATGAAGAGATGAACAGGTCAAAATGTGCACACTGATGCATACGTAAAAAAAAAAGTTTCTTACTTTGTATTTTATATTTTTTGAATTCAATATCGTTCAGTCAGCCCGATGTTAAATTTCCATGGAAATGATACATTACAATACCAACTTTGCCATTTTATGTGTACCCATGAGTTCACTGCCAAGGTCAGAGATTCCAAGACCGTTCTAGTCAGCAACACAACACACATATATTGGTCCTGCATAATGTGATCACTTTTTACAGACTGAAACATTACACAGTGCCTAGTGAAAGTTCACACGGCCCTAGCACAGTTTAAATTATGCTGCCTTAAACCCCACTAGGGTATGTGGGACGGTAGCGTCCCACCTCGTCAACAGCCTGTGAAACTGCAGGGCGCCAAATTCAAAACAACAGAAATCCCAAAATTAAAATTCCTCAAACATACAAGTATTTTACACCATTTTAAAGATACACTTGTTGTAAATCCAGCCACAGTGTCCGATTTCAAAAAGGCTTTACAACGAAAGCACACCAAACGATTATGTTAGGTCAGAGCCAAGTCACTTTTCCAGCCAAAGAGAGGAGTCACAAAAAGCAGAAATAGAGATAAAATGAATCACTAACCTTTGATGATCTTCATCAGATGACACTCATAGGACTTCATGTTACACAATACATGTATGTTTTGTTCGGTAAAGTTCCTATTTATATCCAAAAATCTGAGTTTACATTGGCGTGTTATGTTCAGTAGTTCCAAAACATCCGGTGATTTTGCAGAGAGCCACATCAATTTACAGAAATACTCATAATAAACATTGCTAAAAGATACAACTGTTATGCATGGAACTTTAGATCCACTTCTCCTTAACTTCTTTGGGATAGAGGGCGCTATTTTCACTTTGGGAAAAAATCGTGCCCAATTTAAACGGCCTCGTACTCTATTCTAGATCGTACAATATGCATATTATTATTACTATTGGATAGAAAACACGCTCAAGTTTCTAAAACCGTTTGAATTATATCTGTGAGTAAAACAGAACTCATTTTGCAGCAAACTTCCTGTCAGGAAGTGAAAAATCTGAAATCGGGGCTCTGTTCCAGGGCCTTCCTATTCATTTGCTTGAAATCTATGGATATACATGCACTTCATACGCCTTCCACTAGATGTCAACAGGCAGTGGGAGGTGGAATGGGGTGTCTAGCTTGATCTGAGGTCGAACAAGAGCTCTTGGAATGACGTGACCCCAAATTTCCTTTGTTCAGCAAGGTGCGGGAAGGAACCCTGGATTGCCTTCTGAAAAGCTTTCGGTATAGACGGCTAATATCTCCGGCTTTGATTTTATTTGATACATGTGATAATATCATCGTAAAGTATGTTTTTCAATATAGTTTTATCAGATTATTGAACGTTTATCGGGAGTTTTGGCGTTTTCCGTTCGCGCCACTTGGCTAGCTTTGGTTGCTAATTCGACAGGAGAAGAGGACATTCTAACACCAAACAACGATTATTCTGGACAAAGGACTCCTTGTACAACATTCTGATGGAAGCTCAGCAAAAGTAGGAACCATTTATGATGTTATTTCGTATTTCTGTGGAAAATGTTTAGTACTATTTTCCGCCCTCATTGCAGGCGCTGTCTCGCTATAACGTAAGCTGTATGTCGTACTAAAGTTATTTTTAGAATTCTAACACGGCGATTGCATTAAGAACTAGTGTATCTTTCATTTGCTGTACAACATGTATTTTTTAGTAAAGTTTATGATGAGTTCTTTGATTAGATTAGGTGAGTGTCAGAAATATATCTGGATAATTTTGTGCAGTTTGGCTACGTATTCACATTGTAAAACCACGATTTGTACCGCTAAATATGCACATTTTCGAACAAAACATATATGTATTGTGTAACATGATGTTATAGGACTGTCATCTGATGAAGTTTGTCAAGGTTAGTGAATAATTTTACATCTTTTGCTGGTTTTTTGCGAGCGCTACCTTTGCGGTGAATAAATGCGGTTGTGTGTTTGGCTATTGTGGTACGCTAATATAATGCTATATTGTGTTTTCGCTGTAAAACACTTAAAAAATCTGAAATATTGGCTGGATTCACAGGATGTTTATCTTTCATTTGCTGTACACCATGTATTTTTCATAAATGTTTTATGATGAGTATTTAGGTATTTCACGTTGCTCTCTGTAGTTATTCTTGCTGCTTCGGTGCTATTTGTGATTGTAGCTGCAATGTAAAACTATGATTTATACCTGAAATATGGACATTTTTCGAACAAAACATAGATTTATTGTATAACATGTTATAAGACTGTCATCTGATGAAGTTGTTTCTTGGTTAGTGACTAATTCTATCTCTATTTGGGGGTTTTGTGCAAGCTACCTGTGCTGTGAAAGAAATGTCTGTGCTTTTTTGTATTTGGTGGTGAGCTAACATAATAATACGTGGTGTTTTCGCTGTAAAACATTTAAAAAATCGGACATGTTGGCTGGATTCACAAGATGTTTATCTTTCATTTGCTGTATTGGACTTGTTAATGTGTGAAAGTTAAATATTTCAAAAAAATATTTTTTGAATTTCGCGCGCTGCCTTGGGGCTAGACAGGTTAATGCAACCGCTGTGTCAGATTTCAAAAAAACTTTTCGGAAAAAGCACACCATGCAAAAATCTGAGTACAGCGCTCAGAGCCCAAACAACCCAAACAGATATCCGCCATGCTGTGTAGTCAACAGAAGTCAGAAATAGCATTATAAATATTCACTTACCTTTGATGATCTTCATCAGAATGCACTCCCAGTTCCACAATAAATGTTTGTTTTGTTCGATAATGTCCATCATTTATGTCCAAATACCTCCTTTTTGTTAGCGCGTTTATCCCAGTAATCAAAATTCATGAGGCGCGATCACTAGGTGCAGACGAAAAGTCAAAAAGTTCAGTTACAGTCCGTAGAAACATGTCAAACGATGTATAGAATCAATCTTTAGGATATTTTTAACATAAATCTTCAATAATGATCCAACCGGAGAATTCCTTTGTCTTCAGAAATGCAATGGAACGCAAGCTAACTATCACGTGAACGCGCATGGTCAGCTCGTGGTTCTCTGGCAGACCTCTGACTCAATCCCCTCTCATTTGCCCCCACTTCACAGTAGAAGCATCAAATAAGGTTCTAAAGACTGTTGACATCTAGTGGAAGCCTTAGGAAGTGCAATATGACCCCATAGACACTGTGTATTCGATAGGCAAAGAGTTGAAAAACTACAAACCTCAGATTTCCCACTTCCTGGTTGGATTTTTTCTCAGGTTTTTGCCTGCCATATGAGTTCTGTTATACTCACAGACATCATTCAAACAGTTTTAGAAACGTCAGAGTGTTTTCTATCCAAATCTACTAATTATATGCATATTCTAGCTTTTATGGCTGAGTAGCAGGCAGTTTAATTTGGGCACGCTTTCATCCAAAATTCCCAATGCTGCCCCCTACCCTAGAGTAGTTAAGGGAGATGCAGAATGTACAGTCGTGGCCAAACGTTTTGAGAATGACACAAAAATTAATTTCCACAAAGTTTGCTGCTTCAGTGTCTTTAGATATTTTTGTCAGATGTTACTATGGAATACTGAAGTATAATTACAAGCATTTCATACGTGTCAAAGGCTTTTATTGACAATTACATGAAGTTGATGCAAAGAGTCAATATTTGCAGTGTTGACCCTTCTTTTTCAAGACCTCTGCAATCCGCCCTGGCATGCTGTCAATTAACTTCTGGGCCACATCCTGACTGATGGCAGCCCATTATTGCATAATCAATGCTTGGAGTTTGTCAGAATTTGTGGGGTTTTGTTTGTCCACCCGCCTCTTGAGGATTGACCACAAGTTCTCAATGGGATTAAGGTCTGGGGAGTTTCCTAGCCATGGAACCAAAATATCGATGTTTTGTTCCCCGACCCACTTAGTTATCACTTTTACCTTATGGCAAGGTCCTCCATCATGCTGGAAAAGGCATTGTTTGTCACCAAACTGTTCCTGGATGGTTGGGAGAAGTTGCTCTCGGAGGATGTGTTGGTACCATTCTTTATGCATGGCTGTGTTCTTACACAAAATTGTGAGTGAGCACAATTGGCTGAGAAGCAACCCCACACATGAATGGTCTCAGGATGCTTTACTGTTGGCATGACATAGGACTGATGGTAGCGCTCACCTTGTCTTCTCCGGACAAACTTTTTTCCGGATGCCCCAAACAACCGTAAAGGGGATTCATCAAAGAAAATGACTTTACTCCAGTCCTAAGCAGTCCAATCCCTGTACCTTTTGCAGAATATCAGTCTGTCCCTGATGTTTTTCCTGCAGAGAAGTGGCTTCTTTGCTGCCCTTCTTGACACCAGGCCATCCTCTAAAAGTCTTCGCCTCACTGTGCATGCAGATGCACTCAGACCTGCCTGCTGCCATTCCTGAGCAAGCTCTGTACTGGTGGTGCCCCGATCCCGCAGCTGAATCAACTTTAGGAGACGGTCCTGGCGCTTGCTGGACGTTCTTGGGCGCCCTGAAGCCTTCTTCACAACAATTGAACCGCTCTCCTTGAAGTTCTTGATGATCCGATAAATGGATGATTTAGGTGCAATCTTACTGGCAGCAATATCCTTGCCTGTGAAGCCCTTTTTGTGCAAAGCAATGATGACGGCATGTGTTTCCTTGCAGGTAACCATGGTTGACAGAGGAAGAACAATGATTCCAAGCACCACCCTCCTTTTGAAGCTTCCAGTCTGTTATTCAAACTCAATCAGCATGACAGGGGGATCTCCAGCCTTGTCCTCGTCAACACTCACACCTGTGTTAACCTGTTTGGCGTGCAAGCCCGACGTCGGTACACTTATGACAACAGCCACTTCAAGTGCAGGGTGCGAAATTCAAAAGATATTTTTTTTTAAATATTTAACTTTCACACATTAACAAGTCCAAGACACCAGATGAAAGGTACACATCTTGTGAATCAAGCCAACATGTCCGATTTTTAAAATGTTTTACAGGGAAGACACAATATGTAAATCTATTAGCTAACCACGTTAGCAAAAGACACCACTATTTTTACTCCATCAGTTTTTTACTACATCAGTAGCTATCACAAATTCGACCAAATAAAGATATAAATAGCCACTAACCAAGAAACAACTTCATCAGATGACAGTCTGATAACATATTTATTGTATAGCATATGTTTTGTTAGAAAAATGTGCATATTTCAGGTATAAATCATAGTTTACATTGCAGCTACAGTCAGAAATTGCACCGAAAGCAGACAGAAAAATTACAGACACCAACGCCAAATAACTAAATACTCATCATAAAACATTTCTGAAAAATACATAGTGTACAGCAATTGAAAGACAGGCATCTTGTGATTCCAGACAATATTTCCGATTTATCAAGTGTTTTACAGCGAAAACACAATATAGCGTTATATTAGCTTAGCACAATAGCAAACATAACAACAGCATTGATTCAAGGCAAAAATAGCTATAACGTATAAACCACCAAAATATATTAATTGTTTCACTAACCTTCTCAGAATTCTTCAAATGACAGTCCTGTAACATCATATTACACAATGCATATAGAGTTTGTTCGAAAATGTGCATATTTAGCGGCACAAATCGTGCTTAGACAATGAGAATAGTGTCCATAACGTCAAGCAATCTGTCCGGCGCCATCTTGTAAAGGCACCTTTTCTTATCGAATACTATTCATAAACTTGACTAAAAAAATACAGGTTGGACAGCAATTGAAAGACAAATTAGTTCTTAATGCAATCGCTGAATTACATTTTTAAAATTAACCGTACTGCGCAATACAGGCTGCGATAACGCAAGGCTACACTGCAGGAAATGGCGTCTTATGCATTTGACATTTTTCAACAGAACAATGAATTATCAGCATAAATAGTTCTTACTTTTAGATGAACTCCCATCAGAATCTTGGGAAATGTGTCCTTTGTCCAAAAGAATCGTTGCTAGGTTGGAGAACATCGTCTTCAACGTTGCAATTAGCAATAAACAATAGCCATGTGGGCCAGAGATACCCAACTTCCTAAAACGTCACGAAAATAAATACCCGAAAATCGCAATATACTGACATAAACTGATATAATTCGGTTTAAAATAACAACATTACGATGTCTTCAACACCTATATCGAATAAAAACAGAGCCGGATATATCTAGGAGCTAATACGGGAGCTTCTAAAATGACATGCCAAGACCCTTCCTGCGTCAGAGCGAAGAGTGGAAAGATGGGACACTTCGGTTCCAAGCAATTTATAACCTTTGGGACCTACGTAGAAACTCCATTTCAACTTTCCCTATTCGCTGACACCCAGTGGAAGGCGTATGCAGTGCATCTCAACCAATAGAGGACAGGCAAATTAATACACAGGTCTCAGAACAGCCAGCAAAATTCTGCATTATGACATACACATAGGAAAATTGCTCTAAGTCCAGTTCTGTTTCACCCACAGATATAATTCAAACGGTTTTAGAAACTAGAGAGTGTTTTCTATCCAATAGTAATAATAATATGCATATTGTACGAGCAAGAATTGAGTACGAGGCCTTTTTGAAATGGGCACCTTTTATCTGGCTACTCAATACTGCCCCTTGAGCCCAAAGAGGTTAACGAGAGAATCACTGACATGATGTCAGCTGGTCCTTTTGTGGCAGGGCTGAAATGCAGTGGAAATGTTTTTTTGGGGATTCAGTTAATTTGCATGGCAAAGAGGGACTTTGCAATTAAATGCAATTCATCTGATCACTCTTCATACCATTCTGGAGTATATTCAAATGACCATCATACAAACTGAGGCAGCAGACTTTGTGAAAATTAATATTTGTGTCATTCTCAAAACTTTTGGCCACGACTGTAGTTGTGCTGGTTTTACTGTCATGGCTCTATTGTCAACCTTTTGAACTGGTGTCTTGCCGATGTTGTCGTCATAAAATGAAGGCGATTTCTATACTAGACTGGAACATTATGTGAATGTTCTTAGTGTGTTCATGGATGAGATTGAAATACTGAATTGTATTTGGCAGTGTTTCTGTTATTTAGTGAATATAATTCAGAGATTAATTTCCTATTTATGTAAAGTTATTTAAAATATGGGTTGGGGCAATGTCAACCTTTGTCCTATCATGATTATGTACCAATTAAACATTATGATATGATGGTATCGCCACCTATTGGCCAATAATAATAAAATAAAAACAGCGAACTAGAATGCTACAGCTGAACGAATCATGACGAAATGTAATGTTGAAAGCCTGGGCAGAGGCTAAGTTCAGGCAAATATTATTTTATAATACTCCTTTCTGGTGGAGGGGCTTCAGTATGGAACAGGTTTGTATGTGTGTGTGTGTGTGTGTGTGTGTGTGTGTGTGTGTGTGTGTGTGTGTGTGTGTGTGTGTGTGTGTGTGTGTGTGTGTGTGTGTGTGTGTGTGTGTGTGAGAATCTCAATTGCCTTCTCCTAGCGCCCTCTCACTTCGCCTCCTTCTCAAAACCCATTGGATATGAAAGCCAGAGGAGGCCCCTCCAATGGGTTTTTGAGAAGGAAGCGAGGAGAGAGGACACGAGAGGTATGCCATTGAGATTCTCCCAATGCCTGTGTGGCGTACACATGATGGATTAGTGACAGTGATGAGGAACAGTCTGACAGCATTTACGGTGATACAGCCTCTGCAGAAGTCAGGACATTCATACTTATTGCGCTTCGCGGAGCAGCGCAGAGCTGTTGTGAAGGAAGTTGTCAAGGAAGTGTGTTTGTGTTTATTCAGGAACTGTTGTCCCAGCTACCGTCAACCAATCACGTCAATGCGGAGCTATACAGAGCCCTTCAGCATTGTTAAGACATTTGGGAGTCGCAAGGCGACTATGGAGCTCAATTTGACCTCTGCATACGTCCGGAGGCTCCGCAATTGCATCACACCCTCCATATAAGAGCCTCCAACCCCATTTTCTGATCAAGCATAAATTGGCTTTTAGGTTATGGATAGAAGCAGTCTACCGTCCTCAGAAATGGATAATAGCTGCTATATTTGCCTCATAAAATAATAGTAAATAAATAATAGTGGTTGTTCTATCTCTCATAAAGCTCTGATTGAGAATAGCCTATGCGATAGCACTTTAGGATAGCACCTTCTTATGGTAGAACATTTGGGACATAAGCTGCTGTTCATAACTTTAAAGGTACTACATGTAACAACAAAACAACAACAGAGCACGTCTTTTTGTCAAATCGACCGGGGCCAGCAAATCTGTTGTTGTCAAATTGACCGGGGCCAGCAAATCTGTTGTTGTCAAATCGACCGGGGCCAGCAAATCTGTTGTTGTCAAATCGATCGGGGCCAGCAAATCTGTTGTTGTCAAATTGACCGGGGCCAGCAAATCTGTTGTTGTCAAATCGATCGGGGCCAGCAAATCTGTTGTTGTCAAATCGACCGGGGCCAGCAAATCTGTTGTTGTCAAATCGATCGGGGCCAGCAAATCTGTTGTTGTCAAATCGACCGGGGCCAGCAAATCTGTTGTTGTCAAATCGACCGGGGCCAGCAAATCTGTTGTTGTCAAATCGATCGGGGCCAGCAAATCTGTTGTTGTCAAATCGACCGGGCCAGCAAATCTGTTGTTGTCAAATCGATCGGGGCCAGCAAATCTGTTGTTGTCAAATCGACCGGGGCCAGCAAATCTGTTGTTGTCAAATCGACCGGGGCCAGCAAATCTGTTGTTGTCAAATCGATCGGGGCCAGCAAATCTGTTGTTGTCAAATTGACTAGGAATAGGCAAATTACTCTCACTGTCAAACGATCATTTTGATTTATGGATGGTAAGTCCTTGAATCCATAGCTGTCTATGAATTTGAAAGTGGTTACATTTCTCCAGCCTCATCCCACAGCTCATCCCACACCCCCAAAAAATGACCCCTTTGTTGGGGTGCCCGCTTTGTTGTTGTTGGAATCCCAGAATACAACATGGTACAAATTACAATATTTTTATGGTATGAAAAACTGTTTGCTGAGTAATAAGTCCACCATCACAAGGGGTATGTAGGCCTACACGTTTTTAATCAACAATCATTTTCACCATGAAAATCATATTTTATGCAACACAGGAAAATGATATAAGAATTTGATCTTGTTTATTCAGTAACTTCTTTTCCCTGTAAGAAGAAAGAAAAGAATGGATCAGTATTAACAATGAAGATGCAATATATACTCTATATATTCAAAAGTATGTGGACACTCCATTTCATGAAGCTCCCGACGAACAGTTCTTGTTCTGACGTTTCTTCCAGAGGCAGTTTGGAACTTGGTAGTGAGTGTTGCAACCAAAGACAGAATATTTTTTTACACGCTACGTGTGAGCTTGTGTGGACTACCACTTTGCGGCTGAGCCGTTGTTGCTCTTAGACGTTTCCACTTCACAATAACAGCACTTACAGTTGACCAGGGCAGCTCTAGCAGGGCAGACATTTGACAAACTGACTTGTTGGAAATGTGGCATCCTATGACTGTGCCACGTTGAAAGTCACTGAGATCCTCAGTTTTGCCAATGTTTGTCTATGGAGATTGCATGGCTTTGTGCATGGATTTTCTACACCTGGCAGCAACTGGTGTGGCTGAAATAACCAAATCCACTAATTTGAATGGGTTTGTCCACATACTTTTGTGTATATAGAGTATCTTAAATACGTTTCATTGAGTGTAAGAGGATTTATTGACTTCTGTGAAGACTGAATCATAGGTGGTGTTGATGTGGCCATATCTGAGCATGAGTCAGGTGTAGGTTTAACAGCAGTACTGTACCTTTCCAGTGTCGCGGGTCTTGGCTCTGAGCTTGTTGACTTGAGTCTCAGCGATGTCAGCACGCTCCTCAGCCTCCTCCAGTTCATGCTGAACCTTCCGGAACTTAGACATGTGGCCGTTGGCTTGTTCCTCCTGTGTGAGGAACAGAGAGGGAGAGCACAACATCAGCATTCAAAGTTTGAAGCTTCAGGTAGAAAATTAATATGATTTTTTTTAAAGGTATTTTAAAGTGTTTTATTGACAGATTTAGGATTGCACTGTATATAGGGAGATAGATGATACAGCAGAGAAGGTGAGTGGTGTAACTGGGCATCAACCACTGCCTCCAGTGCCTATTGTAAGTATTCACCCACCTTCAAATTTTGTTTTACAAAGTGTTATTAAAATGGTTTAAAATTTAAAACAATTGTCAACGATCTACACAAAATTGTCTGGAACATATGCAAAACCATATGGAATCTGTTTTTTTCAGTTCAACTGCTAACATTTTTATTTGTTTTCATTATGTGGTATGATTTCTCATTACATTATTTATCGAGAAATATTCTTCAAACTGTCTTGGAAAGGAGAAGGAGAAAGGATCATCACGCAAAGTGTTAATTAATTGTACATAAAACTGGCAAATATATGAATTATTGTTGATGATGAACAAAGCAATGTTATCCATTCCAAATGAATGACATAATTGCGTTCTGGGGTATATTTTGTAAATTAACTTTTATGATTATATATTTGATTATATATGTGATGGAACATCTTTTAAGAATGATTGAAAAATAAAACACTATATCTTGACTCGATAAGTATTCACTCCCCTGAGTCAAGACATGCTATAAATAAATTCATTTGGCAACAATTACAATTAGAGTATTTTTTGGCTATCCTAAGTCTATAAGAGCTTTGCACATCTGAATTGTGCAATATTTACCTATTATTCTTCAAAAAATGATTCAAGCTCTGTCAATTTAGTTGTTGGTCATTGCTTGACAGCCATTTTCAAGTCTCACAATAGATGTTTTAAGCAAATATTTGTCAAAACTGTAACTAGGCCACTTAGGAATGTTCACTGTCTTCTTGGGACGCGACTACAGTGTAGATTTGACCTTATGTTTTAGGTTGTCTTGCTGAAAGGTAAATTTGTCTCCCAGTGTCTGGTGGAAAGCAGGACTGAATCAGTTTTTCCCTCTATGATTGTGCCTGTGCTTAGCTCCATTCCATTTTTTCCCCTGAAAAAATCTCCCTCGCCCTTGTCGTTGACAAGCATATCAATAACATGATACTGCCACCATCATGCATGAAAATATGGAGAGTGGTACTCAGTGATGTGTTGGGTTTGATTTGCCCCAAACCTAACACTTTTTATTCCGGAAAAAAAGTTGATTCCTTTGCTACATTTTTTGCAGTTTTACTTTAGTGCCTTTGTTGCAAACAGGAAGCAGGTTTAGGAATATTTTGTACTGGCTTCCTTCTTTTCACACTTGTCAATTATATTAGTATTGTGGATTAACTACACTATTTTTGATCCATCTAGTTTTCTCCTATCACAGCCATTAAAGTCTGTAACTGTTTTAAAATCACCATTGGCCTCATGGTGAAATACCTGAGCGGTTTCCTTCCTCTTCGGCAACTGAGTTAAGAAGGACGCCTGTATCTTTGTATTGACTGGGTGTATTGATACACCATACAAATTATATAATAGTTTGTAAGCTTTCCAATGATATCAAACTCAACCATTTATCTTTTCCAATGAGGAAAACACATGGCTGTCTCATGGTAGTGGGGTCAAAATAGGTCAACTTTGAATACCTCTATCGCCATAATGTTTTGACATTCAGTTCCAAAAAGTAACTTTCTGACCACTTCTACCATGGGCAAATATGTATGGCAAGTTATGTTCAAATCAAAAGTTGATTGAAATCAAATGGAACGAATTAAACGGATTTAAACTGATGGACATTTTACCGTAATTCTCTTACCAAACTTTGCATCTGCACAGTTTCTCCAGTAAATGTGTATTTTTTAAAATGTTTTATTGTGTAAATTGTTAAAAATAGTAATTGTGCATAGAGTTGTATGCTATGTTAAACTTTATAAATCAATGGTTTTTGTTTGGCATCTTTTCGCTTTGACATTATGGAGAGTTTGTGACCCCCCCCCCCCAAAAAAAAAGAACTATTTCAATCCCACTTTGTAACACAACAAAATGTGGGGGGAAAATCCAAGCGGGGTGAATACTTAAATAAAAAGCTGTATGTGATTCAGCACGACCACTAGACTAGTACCCCTCCTTCAAGTTGATAAAACATAGACATAGGAGTAACTCAGAAATGTGCATAATTTCTTCAGCAATTACTTGCACTATCACTTGAGTCATTGGTGGCTGATGTGCAGTAGCAAACACTTTCTTCAACTTGTAATGTCTACTCTGGAAATAATGTGTTTTTGAAAGTGTGCTTCGAGAGTATTTGACTTGCTCACCGCTTCCTCAGCCTGTCTCTTGTAGGCCTTCACTTTCATCTGCAGCTTATCTACCAGGTCCTGAAGTCTGCCAACGTTCTTCTTGTCCTCCTCAGTCTGTGGGACAAGATCAAAGAGTCAAAGTCCAGTAGCTTTATACACAAACCTGTCTGTGTTTGTGTCAACCCACTTGGCAAAGGCATCAATTCAACATCTATTTCACGTTGGTTCAACGTATTTTCATTGAAATGACGTGGAAATGATTTAACCAGTGTGCCCAGTGGGAAGTGTTTGAAGAAGGCACTTTCTCCTACCTGGTAAGTGAGCTCCTTGACTCTGCGCTCATACTTGCGGACTCCCTTGACTGCGTCTGCACCTCTTCTCTGCTCGGCCTCCACCTCAGTCTCGAGCTCACGCACCTTGTGTAGAAGAAATTAACGTAGGCATTTGTTTGAGGGGGTGAAATCAGATATAACAAATCTTTGTTAAACAGAGGTCGATTCTTCTACTCAGTCAAGGAGGCAAAATTGTTGTCTGTTCCTATGTACTTTTACAATTTTCATCAATTTTCATTGTAATGATAACAGATTTTCATGATCTAGATGGGTTATTGACAGAAAGTCAATGCTCCAGTGTATTTTTACAGTGGATTCGGAAAGTATTCAGACCCTTTTCCTTTTTTCCACATTTAGTTACGTTAAAGCCTTATTTTATCCTCATCAATCTACACACAATACCGCATCATGACATTACAATACCCCATAATGACATCACAATACCCCATAATGACATCACAATACCCCCTAATGACATCACAATACCCCATAATGACAAAGTGAAAACAGGTTATTTGAACTGTTTGCAAATGTATTAAAAAGCTAAACATAAATATCTTATTTACTTAAGTATTCAGACCCTTCGCTATAAGACTCGAAATTGAGCTCAGTTGCATCCTCTTTCCATTGATCATCCTTGAGATGTTTCTACATCTTGATTGGAATCCACCGGTGGTAAAATCAATTGATTGGACATGATTTGCAAAGTCATACACCTGTCTATATAAGGTCCCACAGTTGGCAGTGCCATGAGATTCTCTGGTCTGATGAAACCAAGATTGAACTCTTTGGCCTGAATGCCAAGCGTCACATCTGGAGGAAACCTGGCACCATCCCTACGGTTAAGCATGGTGTGGCAGCATCATGATGTGGAGAGGTTTTTCAGCTGCAGGGACTGGGAGACTAGTCAGGGTAAGATGAACAGAGCAAAGTATAGAGAGATCCTTGATGAAAACCTTCTCCAGAGCGCTCAGGATTTCCAAAAGGACAACAACCCTAAGCACACAGCCAAGACAACGCAGGAGTGGCTTCGGGACAAGTCTCTGAATGTCCTTGAGTGGCCCAGCCAGAGCCCGGACTTGAACCCGATCTAACATCTCTGGAGAGACCTGACAATAGCTGTGCAGCGATGCTCCCCATCCAACCTGACAGAGCTTGAGAGGATCTGCAGAGAAGAATGGGAGAAACTCCCCAAATACATATGTGTCAAGCTTGTAGCGTCATACCCAAGAAGACCCGAGGCTGTAATCGCTACCAAAGGTGCTCAACAAAGTACTGAGTAAAAGGTCTGAATACTTATGTAAATGTGATATTTCAGCTTTTTTATTTATAATAAATTAGCAAACATTTCTAAAAACCTGTTTTTTCTTTGTCATTATGGGGTATTGTGTGTAGATTGATGATGAAAAAAATATTGAATCCCTTTTAGAATAAGGTTGTAACGTAACAAAATGTTAAAGTAAAGGGTTCTGAAAACTTTCCCGAATGCACTGTATATTAACCAAATACATTTCCAGCAATCAGTCTTTCAATCCACCCTAGCCTCATTGAGAACCAGACTTCCCGAATCGGAAAGCCTGATAAAAATGGCATGAAGTTGCTAAAAAAAGGGTGGAAACCTGGTGTAAATCAGTGACGCCTCACTAACACGCCAAAACAATCAAATGACTTGCTTGGGCAGAGAGTGTTCAAAGGAGTTGTAATGCCTTCATTTGGGGGGAGGGTTCTGGAAATGTAACATCCAATAAAATTGGAGCTTCCATTCTAGGCGTTTCGGCTAATACAAAATTATCCAGACCTCCAAAGGAGGTGTGACGACAATGTGATTTCGAAGTATGGCTATGCAAGACATAATCCACCCTAATCCATTCTGCTGTCAACTCACCCTGGACTCCAGTTTCTGGAGCTGCTTCTTGCCTCCCTTCATGGCCAGATTCTCAGCCTCATCCAGGCGGTGCTGCAGGTCCTTGACTGTGATCTCCAGGTTCTTCTTCATCCTCTCCAGGTGAGAGCTGGTGTCCTGCTCCTTCTTCAGCTCCTCAGCCATCATGGCCGCCTGAAATGGTAGTGTGTTTAATTTACGTACCAACTGTCACCAATCATAACGTCCCTCTGATATCTTTGTTGTTGTAAACGAGCCCAGCCCTTGGTGACAAATCAAGTGGATGTAATTCAATATATCATAAGGACTCACGTCAGTGATTGCCTTCTTGGCCTTATCCTCTGCATTTCTAGCCTCCTGGACGATGTCCTCCACCTCTCCCTGCACTTGCACCAGGTCAGTCTCCAGCTTCTTCTTGGTGTTCAGAAGGCTGGTGTTCTGGAGGATGAAACAAAACCCTTTGTTTGAATCTCAAGAGAACTTACAAGTCACAAGGCAGACAAGGTATGCTTGGTTGAGTTTAATGAGAAATGGCTTAGAGCCGTACCTGGGAATGTAGCAGTCCAACTCGCTCGCTGGCGTCTACCAGCTCAGTCTCAGCCACTTTGCGGCCTCTCTCAGTCTGCTCCAGAGCAACTCTCAGCTCCTCAATTTCAGCCACCATCAGACCGTTCCTGCGCTCCACCATGGCTACCTGCTCCTTCATGTCCTCTGAGACACGGACAGCGTCATCAAGGTGCAATTGGGCATCCTGGGGTTCAAAATGACATAGGTTCATTAGGACTTGTGGAGGTAGAGGCGATAGGATTGGTGATAGAACTGTTCATTGGTAAGAATTTCCCCAATATCCCTACCTTTCTACAGTATATTAGTCAACACTATTCAATTCCTCTGATCTATTATTTTCTACAGATTCACAAACAAATCCCTCCCCATGTTCAGATGTTTGAGCCTGATGTCCCAGTCCCTATACCTTGAGCAGTCCTTGGACGTTCCTCAGTTGTTTCTGGGCTTCAGCGGCCTGCCTATTGGAGTGGCTCAGCTGGACCTCCATCTCGTTCAGGTCTCCCTCCATCTTCTTCTTCACCCTCAGGGCGTCATTCCTGCTCCTGACCTCAGAGTCCAGGGTGCTCTGCATGGAGTCCACCATCCTCTGGCTGTTCCTCTTGATCTGCTCCATCTCCTCGTCCTTCTCAGCGATCTTCCTGTCCACCTCACCCTTGATCTGATTCAGCTCCAGCTGCACACGCAGAATCTTGGATTCCTCGTGCTCCAGTGTTCCCTGGACAAAGAGAAGAAGTTGGGTAAATTGTGTTCAATACATTTGGATGTGAATAACACAAGGAACTAAATATATATAACTACAATAAACACCAATACAGGGAGCATTGTAATGTAGCTGGCATTGGCTATTGTTACACTGCTTTTCCCATCAAACAGCGACAGTTTGTACCTCAGCCTCCTCCAGAGCGGTCTGGATCTCAGACTTCTCTGTCTCCACAGTCTTCTTGGCCTTCTCCAACTCATGGATGCTCTTGCCATTCTCTCCGATCTGCTCAGTCAGGTCAGAGATCTCCTCTGCACACACAAACACAGGAGCAGTTTAGACTTGGGAGATTTTCAGTAGATATCCCAACGCACTGAAGCTGACATTGAATCATAATAATGAATTCATTATTTACTCAGTAGTTCATATGGTCTTGAAAATCTAATTGCTCCTGCTTCCTTGGGTTTTTCAAAGGAATACCGATTACAAGTTCAAAAACTGATATTTTATACCATTCTAAAATGGTGTAATAGAAATTGATGGTTACAGTTTCCTACATTTTCAAAACCCTAGTCAAACATGAGCCAAGTAAAACTGCTGACAAATGCTCACGTTGCAGGTTCTTGTTCTCTCTCTTCAGAGTCTCCAGATGATCCAGAGCCTCCTCGTACGAGTTCTTCATCTTGAAGAGTTCAGTGCTCATAGAGCGAGCCTCCTTCTGAGCTCCTTCCAGCTCAGCCTGACCCTCCTCATACTTCTGCTTCCACTCTGCCAGGACCTAGAGGAATCCATGAGATTTTCATTAGAAGTAATTGATGAAGAGTTTTGAATCAGAAAAATGCTACAATTATACCACAACTGATCATATAGCAGACAGAAAATGTCAACCTAGCGTGAGGTTTATTTATTTTCACCTTGTCAAAGTTCCTCTGCTTCTTGTCTAGGTTGGCGGCCATTGCGTTGGCTCTCTCAACGTCAATCATGAGGTCCTCCACCTCTCCCTGCAGCCTCTGCTTGGTCTTCTCCAGGGATGCGCACTTGGAGTTGGTCGCCTCAATGGTTTCCTCAGCGTCCTGCAGACGCTGGGCCAGCTTTTTCCTGTTGGACGACAGAGGGTGTAGGAATGTTACAATATATATGGACCCTCACCATCCACACGCTATATTTGTGTTTTTGCTGTTGCGTGTGACTCACTTGGCCTCCTCCAGCTCCTCTGTGCGCTGGATGGCATCCGTTTCATACTTAGTCCTCCACTGAGCCACCTCACTGTTTGCTTTGGACATACCACGTTGCAGCTCTGCCTTGGCCTCCTGCTCCTCCTCAAACTGCTCTCTCAGGAGGTCACAGTCATGGCGGGCAGACTGGACACCGTGGGCCAGGGCGTTTTTAGCCTGTGAGAGAGAAAGAGAAAGACAAAGAGATATTAGAGAGATAGTAAAACAAATGACAGTAGAAGTCTCTGAGGGTGGCGTAGTCACCGTCTATATGGCTATAAACTCTGTGGTCGGTGGTGTCCGTTTTGTGTCCCTTACCTTGACCTCCTCCTCAATCTGCCTCTTCAGCTCCTCAACCTGTTGGATGAAGGCCTGTTTTCCTCTGGTCAGCTGAGACACCAGGGATTCCTTCTCCTCCAGCTGGCGTCCAAACTCACCTGCAGGGATAGAGGGAAATCTCGTTAATGGGGTCTCTGACCTCCTAAGATTGAAAATGTATTTTTAGGTATCGTAGGGCAATGTTATGTGGTGAATATTACGCTAGAAACTATTGTGGACTGGACTATCTGGATATAGCCCCCAATACGTTATTGTGTTTTACTGAAGGAAAGCATCAGTTTGTTGTTCATTGTTGATGATGGTACCGTTTTCTGTCAGGAGTCTGGCCCTCTGTCCGCTGATGTCGTTGACCTGGCGAACATTCTCATCATTCTTAGTCTTGAGCTCACTCAGCTGGTCCTCAAGAGTACGACACATCTTCTCCAGATTGCCCTGTTAGTGAAACATGTTCCATCATTACTTTATATATGGGACTCCTGTCACCTTCAGCTCTCTTGAATGGTAATGTAGTTGACCCTCCTCAACACTGCTTGATCAAAACATCACAACTCACCTTAGCCTTGGCGACGGCCTCCATGTTGCTGGAGAGGTCATCAATCTCCATCTTGTACTCACTCTTCTCCTTCTCTAGCTTCTGCTTGACGCGCTGCAGGTTGTCGATCTGCTCCCCGAGCTCAGCCACACTGTCGGCCTGCTTCTTGCGCAGAGCGGCGGCTGTGGCCTCATGCTGCAAGGTGGACTCTTCAAGATCACGACGCAGCTTCTGGAACTCAGCCTCACGCTTCTTGTTCATCTCAATCTGAGCAGCAGTGGCGCCTCCGGCCTCCTCCAGCCTCTCGCTGATCTCCTCAAGTTCCCTGGAGAGATCGGCCCTCTGCTTCTCAACCTTGGCCCTGGCAGCACGCTCAGCCTCAATTTCCTCCTCCAGCTCCTCAATACGAGCCTAGAACAGTGGGCAGGGGCAGGGGGGATGAACACTACAATGCAGTTGAAACAATTTAATGTGTTCATACTAAGCCAGTTCCAATAATATATTCAGTAGAAAGTTTCCCATGCAGGAACCAAAACCACAAGGGTAAGAAGCACCATCTTTACAATAGTAAGAAGCAACAGTAAGAAGCACCAGGAAAAATGTATGCTACCAGATTAATTGTTTTCAGGAAATGAAGGAAATGATTCAGGTGTGGGCTTTCCTGTACTGGAGCTGAGATCCTGTACTGTACCTGGAGTTCCTTGATCTTCTTCTGCAACTGAGCTCCCAGAGACTGTTCATCCTCAACCTTGCTGAGGAGCTGGCTGGTCTCAAACTCCTTTCTAAGAATCACAAACACGTAGATTGCAGAGTTTAGGTTCGATAGTGTAAAGAGAGAGTATCAAACCATTCAGTTTGCTGTTAAGAATCACATGCAAATGGTAATTCATAATTACAAGAATTAGTCAAGAACAACCATTATTTTGATCAATATAGCAGGTAATACTGTCGTAATTTGTTTGTTTACTTCTTGATTTTCTCATCAGCTTGCTGCTTGTCATTCTCCAGGTCCATTATGGACTCCTGGGCCAGTTTCAGATCTCCCTCCAGTTTTCTCTTGGCTCTCTCAAGGTCCATACGGAGCTTCTTCTCTTGCTCCAGAGAACCCTCAAGCTAGAAGATAAAAACACATACTGTTGAAATCTTAACAACTGAAGATAATATCATCTCACGTACTATCATGGCCAAAATGTCAAACTCCTCTCACGTCGTCCACTTGCTGTTCCAGCTTGGTCTTGGCCTTGGTCAGAGTGTTGACTTTGTCCTCCTCTGACTGCAGGTCGTCCAGTGTCTGCTGGTGGGCCTCTTGGAGGGCTTTCTTCTCCTTGGTCAGTTTGGCAACACTCTCATCCAAAGACGCCATCTCCTCTGTCAGGTTTTTAACCTGAAAACCGCCACAACAAAATTAGTCGTTGGTCTCTTCACCATGAAGCGGACATTTAGTTTGATATACAGGTAACTGCCAAAAAAGGAAAACACCAACATAGGGTTTTTGGCCACCACGAGCTGCCAAAACAGCTTCAATGCTCTTTGACATAGATTATACAAGTGCCTGTAAATCTATTGGACTGATGTAACACCATTCTTCCACAGGAAATTTCATAATTTGGTGTTTTGTTGATGATTGTGGAAAACGTTGTCTCAGGCACCACACCAGAATCTCCTATAAGTGTTCAATCCGGTTGAGATCTGGGCACTAAGATACGCAAACACATACACACACCCTTTAAAAACCCCATGCTCCTTTGAGAGTCCTCTTTCAAAGTCACTGAGATCTCTTCTAACCGTGGTAGCCAAAATAATTGACTACTGGGAATTTTTATACATGACACAAAGCATGATGGGATGTTAATTGGTTCATTTTTTCATGAACCAACCATGTGTGGAAGCACCTGCTTTCAATACACTTTGTATCCCTCATTCACTCAAGTGTTTTATTTAGTCAATTACCTGTATATGACATTCATTTCATTCAGATTAGAAATGTCAACAAGTTCTGTACTATATATTCAACCGGTGTACACCATGCCAGTGTACTGAATGGAATTCATAAACGAGGGGGGAACATGCAATGAGTGTGGGGTGTACTCCGCAACTGAAAATCAACTCTTTTTCATTTTTCTTGCACCCACAATACGACTTGAATTCCATTTCTGTTAAGCTATATTTTGAGTTGATTATTGTTTGGTGGTTAGACTGTCTCTGGTAAAAACACGAGACCTTGTTTTCAGTGGCGTGCTTCTCCTTCTCCACTTTGGCTAGGGTGAGCTCCAGGTCATCAATGTCCTTCTTCAGCTCAGAGCACTCATCCTCCAGCTTCCTCTTCTTGGCAGTCAACTCAGCATTCATCTCCTCCTCATCCTCCAGCCTCTCAGTTGTCTCTTTGAGTTTGGCCTCTAGCTGGATCTTGCTCTTGATGAGCCCCTCGCACCTTTCCTCAGCATCGTTCAGACTCTCACCTTCCTGGTTTCAGAACAGGAGAAAAAAATCAGAGGCCTCACTTTGTATATTAAAATATAGACATCATTTAGTCATAGATCAGAGCAAATCAATATAAATTGATTAAATATATTCATGGGCTATTAAAATGTGTGAGTTAGCCACATACTTCTTTCACAGTGTGTGTGCGTGTGTTTGTAAATGTTCCCTTTGAGGGTTGTTGCTCACTCACAGATGTGACTTGGAGTGCCAGGTCGTTTTTCTCTTGCAGCAGGGACACCATCTTCTCCTCCAACTCCTTCTTCTTGGCCAGAGCCTTGGCCAGGTCTGTCTTCATCTTCTCATAGTTCTCCTTCATGTTGGCCAGCTCCTTCTCAGTCTCAGCACTCTTCAGCAGGGGCTTGATCTTGAAGTACAACTTCATCCATGGCCAGGTTTTCACATTCATGAATGAGCGGATGTTGTACTGGATGGAGAAGATGGCCTCTCTGGTCGACAGAAAGGATAGAGTGGCATGGTGAGTGACATGCTTTTTTAAAGATACATTCTAGGAATCAAAGAATTTTAAAAAATGGAGCCCCGTCCCACTTTTGGTATACAGTTGTAACCAGGCATGATAATGGAAGGTTTTTCACTTTAAAATATTTACTAAACGAAAACTATTGATTTCAAAGTTGAAGAAACCATACAACTCTATGCACAAGGACACATTTTACAAAAACACATTCACAGGAAGAACTGTGCAAATACAAAGTTAGTTACCAGAATAAAACAAAATTTGATTTTACGGTAATTCTATTACCAAAATTTGCAAAGGCACAGTTTTTCAAGTACATTTTACATGTTTTATTTGCTGTATACATTCTTGAAAGCCGTCATTGTGCATATATTAGTATGGCTTGTTAAATTTTGAGAACGTTTTTTGTTTGGCATACATTTTTAAAGTTAAAAGTCGGAGTTTCCGTTTCCATGGAATTGCCCAACCCTTCGTAAATTCATAGACACCGTTCTTGATTTAAGGACTGACAGGTTATGCTAAGTTCATGAGGCACAAATTTAAAGGAAAATTGAACAGCTTTCCAAACTTTGTTTCTCATTTTGATCAACTCACATCATATACAGTATGTAATCATAATGCATTACATACAGGTGGTTCACAGAAAGCTTTGCCAAAATGTCCACTATTTCTCACCTCCTCTCCATCATCTTGGTGAACTCTTTCCTCATGAGGAATCCACGGCTGAGAGCCTGGACCATGCCGACCAGAGCTGCTAGCTTCTCATCTCTCATCTCCTCCAGGACACCCAGCAGACCGGCTTTGAAGAACACCTGAAACAGGTTAACATGGTCAATGGAACCACAGTGGTAACACATAGAAAGGGTTGAATCAAAAGAGGGGAACAACACCACTAGACTGATTTAGTTTTTCTTCTATATTATTAGTAATGTTTGACTTTGAAAAACAAAACAAATACTCTACAATGTTTTTCCACCTTTTATACTCCATTAGTTACATTGTGGTTTACATTTTTGTTGTTGTGTTTTGTTGTCAGCCATGGCTGGGGATATTTGACTGACCTTGGTGTGTCCAAATTTATAATCCTCGTGATTTATATCAATGGACCCAAGCAGCTTCTCAGAAGCCTTCTTGTTGTCCATGAACTGGCCCTCTGGGATGACACTGGCATTCAGTACTTTATACCTGAATGAGGAGACATTTTTAACACGTGTCAAGTTGCAATAGGTTGGTTAAATGACGTAAATGGTAATCCTCAGGGCACTTGTCCGAGGCAAGTACATTTTTGGGGGGACAAGCAGATTATAGATTTAAGTTGTCAGAATGGAGAATTGAAAAAGATCACAATATCAAGCATTTTGACTACTCAGAAGAATTTGATCGAAGTGTCCTCTGGATGCGATTTGTTGTGCACACTGAGGTATATGGGTTGCGCACTAAGAGCATCCAGTCGGGCTGTATCACCGCCTGGTATGGCAACCGTACCGTTTGCAACCGCAGGGCTCTCCAGAGGGTGCTGGGATCTGCCCAACGCATCACCGGGGGGAACCCTGTCTCCTAATCCCTGTCTCCTAATCACTGCCTCCTAATCACTGTCTCCTAATCACTGCCTCCTAATCACTGCCTCCTAATCACTGCCTCCTAATCACTGCCTCCTAATCACTGCCTCCTAATCACTGCCTCCTAATCTTACCATGTATTAATGTCAATTGTCATGCCTGATATCCTAAAAAGCGTTCCACCGTCAATACTGTATAAACGTAAATGGCAACACGCAGTGTTGTGCTAAAAATGGGGTTTTGAGAAATTATTCTGACACCGTTGGAAAAGCTGGGCTCTCCTCTATTCAATACTGGCAATGTAATTCAGACAGCGTAAATAAAATATTATTAGAAAAGCCTAATTGACAAGTAACTCCTATGCTGTCAAGATCTCCACTGTTTCCTGTCAGTTGTTGTGGGTTAAGTGCCTTGCTCATGGCCACATTGCCAGGAGATATAATACATGGGATCAGAGACCAGCAGTGGTAATGGTGCAGTGGTTCCTTGCATCATCATACAACACAGCTCTCAGTGGTTCCTTGCATCATCACACAACACAGCTCTCAGTGGTTCCTTGCATCATCATACAACACAGCTCTCAGTGGTTCCTTGCATCATCATACAACACAGCTCTCAGTGGTTCCTTGCATCAGCATACAACACAGCTCTCAGTGGTTCCTTGCATCATCATACAACACAGCTCTCAGTGGTTCCTTGCATCAGCATACAACACAGCTCTCAGTGGTTCCTTGCATCATCATACAACACAGCTCTCAGTGGTTCCTTGCATCATCATACAACACAGCTCTCAGTGGTTCCTTGCATCATCATACAACACAGCTTCCAGTCACCTTTTTGGCCCATGGTTTCACAGATTCTTTTTTAAGTGACTTGAGCCCTTTGGATAAATAAAAATCAGTCCTGCTTGTCCGAAGTAGGATAAGTTGCTAAAAAAGTTAATGTCAATCCCTGAGCCTATTCTGATGCCGGGAAACACTTGGAGCAGAAATTGTCTGTCTGTGTGTGTGTGTGTGTGTGTGTGCGTGTGTGTGTGTGTGTGTGTGTGTGTGTGTGTGTGTGTGTGTGTGTGTGTGTGTGTGTGTGTGTGTGTGTGTGTGTGTGTGTGTGTGTGTGTGTGTGTGTGTGTGTGTGTGTGTGAGAGTGTGTGTGTGTGTGTGTGTGTGTGTGTGTGTGTGTGTGTGTGTGTGTGTGTGTGTGTGTGTGTGTGTGTGTGTGCATTAGTGTTTGTATCCATGTACCTCTGCTTGAAGTCAGCATAGATGATTCTGCTGGGGAAGCCCTTCCTGCAGATCCTGATCCCCTCCAGAACACCATTACACCTGAGCTGGTGGATAACCAGGAAGTTCTGCATCAGACCTGGTAAAACAAACCAAGTCTCTTTTAATATTCATAAACAGGTTAAAGATTCAGATGGTTAAGGTTAGTGATACTGTACTGATAAGATGTCCTATTTAACTCAATATACACCTGGAGTCTTTGACTCGTTGGGGATCAGGCAGCGCACAAAGTGAGGATGAGTGCTCCTCAAGTTGGTCATCAGCTTGCCCAAGTTCTCCTGTAAGAGGGTTACAAACCATTTCCTCAGAAATAATTTATCATCGTCAAGGCTCCTTTTGAAGGACTGAATATCCACATTTCAAAAGCTCACCCTGAACTGGGAGGACACAGTCTGCATGGAACCACCCTTCTTCTTGCCTCCTTTCTTGGTTGTATCTGTTCAAATGAGGGGAAAGTAAAAGATAACTATAAACTCGATAAACACTCTTATCTGAATAACCCTGAGAAATAGTGATACGTTCAAAGTCAAATCAAATTGTGTTTGTCACATGCTTCTTAAACAACAGTTGTAGACCAACAGTGAACCCTTCCCAACAATGCAGAGAGAAAAATATAGAAAAAATTACGTGTAGAAATACACAATGAGTAACAATAACTTGGCTATATACACGGGGTACCAGTACTGAGTCCATGTGCAGGGGTACAAGGTCATTGAGGTAGATATGTACATATCGTCAGTCAATATAAACGTAATAATACTGAATTCCCCATCGACCACACTCACAAATTGGGGAAAACAAAAATAAAAATCCCATTGATCCCCGGTGTAAAATCTTTTGTTATACAGAAATAACAAAACATCCCGAAAAGCTTCCCGTGTTGTAACCAGGTCAAAAATCCAGACCTGGATGGTTCACAATGCTCCCACAGGGAAATAGATCCTGCAAGAAGAGCCTTGTGGTTTCTGGCTATACGGTGTGGGAAATGTTAGGCTACACGTAGCTTTATATGTGGAAAACATTTCATCACCCGTAAGACATTTCACTAGTTCAGTAAAGTCTGTTTTGTAACACCACTCACTACCAGAGGCTGTATAGTCTGTTTGTATTGTTGGTCTAGGTTGGTAGCTAACTAGCATCCACTCACTCATATGGCTGCTAGCAACGTCATGAAAAGGGGCATGAGGGAAGCCCTACAATATTACATTATTTTAAGTAGTCAGAACACTCTGGAGCAGGCAATGTTGAAAATAAATCTTTACACATGTTGTACTTTGCATAAATGTCGTTTTGTAATTGACTAACACAAGCAGACAAAATGTAAATTTAGTTTGAAAAAGGCCAAGTGTTTACTTTGAGCCAATGGGGTAACCTAGGTAACCATATGTTGTTTTCCCCACAGGCGGGTGGGGCGGTGATGTTCTATCTAATACCGACTGGGTCTATAGTTATGGTAAAGTGGCTTGGCAGCAGGATAGATAATAAACATAACTAACTTCCTTCTTACTGGACACAGAGACATAGAAATGGTATCCACAAGTTCATCTGACTTTGGGGAAGTATATAAATGGTATCATTGCCAAAATCCTGAAATATTCCTTTAAGGAAAATGTGGGTCTGAGTTGTAACTGGTGCTTAGTTAAATCTTTTGACGTGATGCTAGTCTTACCCTCAGGTGGGGCAGCAGGGTACAGGGCAGCCAACAGTTTGACTGAGGCCTTCCCGTACATCAGAAGAACTGATTCGTTCAGGGGGTCCTTGTTCTTCTCCAGCCAGCCAGTGATGTTGTAGTCCACAGTGCCGGCGTAGTGTACGAGAGAGAAGTGGGCCTCTGCCTTGCCTTTGGCAGGTTTGGGCTTCTCATATGCCTTGGTTTTGCCAAGATGCTGGTCGTTCAACTTGTTCTTGAAGGTAGTGTCTGAAGCCTTGGGGAACATGCACTCCTCTTCAAGGATGGAGAAGATGCCCAATGGCTTTACGAAAAGAGATTTAAGAGACATTTATTCCTTTAGCAAACATGCTATTATAGGATTCTATTCCTTTAGGGTCACATAATTGGAGACATATTAAGTTCTCAATCGTCAGATACGTTGTACCTCTGTGATAATATATCACACATCACTCGCTATGAGCTTTGCTGTTGTGGTCCATTATAATCCTCACAGACAGCTTACCTTCTCAATAAGCTCAATGCAGGCAGCCAAGTCCATGCCGAAGTCAATGAAGGCCCAGACAATTCCCTCCTTCTTGTACTCCTCTTGTTCCAGGACGAACATGGTGTGGTTGAAAAACTGTTGCAGTTTCTCATTGGTGAAGTTGATGCACAGTTGCTCCATGCTGTTGTACTGTTGAAGGAATTTCAAAAGGGATCATTTCATCGTACAAGGCTGTAATCCCTCTCAATCACAACTAATTGTCTTGTTCTGGTCTCATACTCACATCAAAGATCTCAAACCCGGCAATGTCGAGCACACCGATATAGAACTGCCTTGGATTCTTGGTGTCCAACATCTCGTTGATACGGATGACCATCCACAAGAACATCCTCTCATAGATGGACTTGGCCAGAGCCATGACTGCATTATAAACCTGCAAAGATAATACCTCAAATTAATACATGAGATATTGACCATATCTAGCGATAAGGTGATAAGCGCTTGGAAAAACAAAAGTACTGTAAAAAGAAAAAGCTATGCACTCTTCCCCAACAGAATTCCAGTGCTCAGAAAGTGGTTGACACTGGTTTGACTACCTTACCTGAGGCACAGTCTGTCCCTTGGTCACGTACTCATTGCCAACCTTCACTCTGGGGTAGCACAGACTTTTCAGCAACTCAGCTGAGTTCAGGCCCAGCAGGTAACCGATTTTATCAGCCACTGGAGAGAGAACCAACATCAACAGACTCAGGCACTCAAGATCGCTTGTTTCTGATGTTACACTGACAAAAATAGTTTGTCCAACTCTTTTGTGGGATTGGTTTTGATTTTCATCCTCATCCCTTGTTTCAAATCATTTGTGGAGGTTGGAATTTAGTCTCCATCATGTATCTCCTACCTGACTTTCATGTGGTACTGTCTGTTTTACCATTTCTATTTCTACTTTGGGGAATGGGACTAATACTTTACACATTGTATAGTTGTAGTCGGAAGTTTACATATAACCACATCCAAATACATTTAAACTCAGTTTTTCACATTTCCTGACATTTAATCCTAGTAAAAATTCCCTGTCTTAGGTCAGTTAGGATCACTACTTTATTTTAAGAATGTAAAATGTCAGAATAATAGTAGAGAGAATGATTTATTTCAGCTTTTATTTCTTTCATCACATTCCCAGTGGGTCAGAAGTTTACATACACTCAATTAGTATTTGGTAGCATTGCCTTTAAATTGTTTAACTTGGGTCAAATGTCTCGGTAGCCTTCCACAAGCTACCCACAATATGTTGAGTGAATTTAGGCCCATTCCTCCTGACAGAGCTGGTGTGACTGAGTCAGATTTGTAGGCCTCCTTCCTCGAACACGCTTTTTCCGTTCTGCCCACACATTTTCAATAGGATTGAGGTCAGGGCTTTGTGATGGCCACTCCAATACCTTGACTTCGTTGTCCTAAAGCCGTTTTGCCACAACTTTGCAAATATGCTTGGAGTCATTGTCCATTTAGAAGACCCATTTGCATCCAAGCTTTAACTTCCTGACTGATGTCTTGAGATGTTGCTTCAATATATCCACATAATTTTCCTCCCTCATGATGCCATCTATTTTGTGAAGTGCAGCAAAGCACCCCCACAACATGATGCTGCCACCCCCGTGCTTCACAGCTGGGATGGTGTTCTTCGGCTTGCAAGCGTCCTCCTTTTTCCTCCAAACATAACGATGGTCATTATGGCCAAACAGTTTTATTTTTGTTTCATCAGACCAGATACTCCAAAAAGTATGATCTTTGTCCCTATGTGCAGTTGCAAACCATAGTCTGGCTTTTTTATGGCTGTTTTGGAGCAGTGGCTTCTTCCTTGCTGAGCGGCCTTTCAGGTTATGTCAATATAAGACTTGTTTTTCTGTGAATATAGATACTTTTGTACCTGTTTCCTCCAGCATCTTCACAAGGTCATTTGCTGTTGTTCTGGGATTGATTTGCACTTTTTGCACCAAAGTACGTTAGTTTCTAGTAGACAGAACGCGTCTCCTTCCTGAGCGGTATGATGGCTGCGTGGTCCCATGGTGTTAATACTTGCGTACTATTGTTTGTACAGATGAACTTGGTACCTTCAGACGTTTGGAAATTGCTCCCAAGGATGAACCAGACTTGTGGAGGTCTACAATTTTTTTCTGAGGTCTTGGCTGATTTGTTTTGATTTTCCCATGATGTCAAGCAAAGAGGCACTGAGTTTGAAGGTAGGCCTTGAAATACATCCACAGGTACACCTCCAATTGACTCAAATGATGTCAATTAGCCAATCAGACGCTTCTAAAGCCATGACATAATGTTCTGGAATGTTCCAAGCTGTTTAAAGGTACAGTCAACTTAGTGTATGTAAACTTCTGACCCACTGGAATTGTGATGCAGTGAAATAATCTGTCTGTAAACAATTGTTGGAAAAATGACTTGTGTCATACACAAAGTAGATGTCCTAACCGACTTGCCAAAACTATAGTTTGTTAACATGAATTGTGTGGAGTGGTTGAAAAACAAGTTTTAATGACTCCAATCTAAGTGTATGTAAACTTCCGACTTCAACTGTATATCTATGAGTGTGACTCACCCTCTGTGCCGTCTGGCTCGGCCTGCTCCTCACGCTGTTTCTGCTTGAATTTCAAGTTGCCATGATGCATTACAGCTCCTGTCAACTTGTAGATAGCCATCTTCTCATCATTAGTGAAGCCCAGGATTGTAATGGCATCCTGGAATTAGAGAGGAAGTACAACAGTGATGAACTCAACAGTAGTTTGCTCAGTTACAGTACACTACAGTTCTGTGCTCACTCCAGAACAAATGGGATAGATAGAATTTACTGGCTTCTCTGTTCCACATGATTACTTTTGGCCAACAATATTATGTGGCAGCACAAAAGCAGTTTTACACAGTTCCACAGGACATTTAGTGCCACTCTCTTGTGGATGTCTTACTTTACCTAAAGGTGAAGTGTGGAGGCATGACGAGTGCCTTGAGACACATGTCTAACTAACTCAAAGGTGCCCAGCTGTCACCAAGTTGGAATTGCACAATGTTCCTACCCGTTCCATGTCTAGAGTTTGGTTAACCCTTTGTATAACTCACATCTGTGGCATCCAGCTCTTCCTTGTCGTTGATGCTGGCCACAGTGATCTGACCCTGGCTGATCATAGGATAGTCGTAGGGGTTGGTGGTGATGAGCGTCATTTCTGTGGACAACAGAGAACGGCTTCTCAGTTAAATCTCGTAGAATTCCACTGTCCTACCTTTACGGTATCTCACCCTCCTTTAGTCAGTCGATGGACTCAGGGATATATGTAGTATATAATAAATAGCATCAAAAGACTGGACTGAGGCTCCTAGAGTAGTGCATCACAGTGCATTACTTGATAGGTCTTTCCCATGAAAGATATATTAAGACCTGACCCATGTCTAGATGTCTTGTTTTCTTGGATGTACTCATTGAAATAGTGTTAATAGTGTGGACTATGATTTTTTTTTTTTGAGAAATGTCTAAAATATTTATAATCTCAGTATCTTCCTTCCTCATCATCTCAAACGAAAATGAAGCACCACCTCAACATCAACAAAAATGAAAATGGCGTGTTTGTTTTGTAGTTAAAAAGGAGGAAGACAATTGTCTCCAATAACATCATTGATGTGCATCATGTGATTTGAATCTACTAGTTGTCTACTAATTGGTTGATGATGTCATTGGAAACACTTCCTCTATATGTTTTACTACAAAACACAGAAATGCACAATTTTCACATAATGTTGATGTTGGGGTGATGCTGGAGAAGATTTCCCAGATGGGGATGGGGATAATTTCCCCCTAACCTCTACTTTGCCTTACCAACTAGCTCAGGTTTGTGGCCTGTCATCATCTGGTAGAAGATGTGGTAGCCTCTCTCATCGGGGAGCTGGAAGGACACTCTGGACTTCTCCAGCAGGTCTGAGAGACAAAGAGAGAGACAGAGAGAGAAAGAGAGAGAGAGAGACAGAGAGAGAAAGAGAGAGAGAGAGAGAGAGAACATGAGAACATTACATGTGATGATATGATCTCCTAAAATATTCTGTGAATTAAAGAAAGCATTGAGAAACAATTCAAACCAACTCACAGGTCTCAATATCAGCTTTAGCCAGTTTGCCTGCTTGGAAGTGAATCCTGATGAATTTACCCTGTAGTAGAGCATGGGGGTTAGAAATATGTCTACAAAATAATTCAAACATTTGACTTTGATAGACCACTTTAAATGTTAGTTTGTTGGACTGTTTTAACTATAAGGAACTACTGAAATGTTAGTTTGTTGGACTGTTATAACTATAAGGAACTACTGAAATGTTTTTCCCAATGTAAGGTCATTTCCACTGTATGTCCTTCATACTTACAAAGCGAGACGAGTTGTCGTTCCTCACTGTCTTGGCATTACCATAAGACTCCAGCAGAGGGTTAGCTGCAATGATCTGATCCTCAAGAGACCCCTGATTGAGACAAACACAAGTTGCTTAAAAACTGGTAAACCCTTTCTTGAAACGGGATTCACCGTTGCAAAAAAAAGTTTACACAGCCCACCAAACTGAAAAGGCACAACCCACCTGCATTTTGCTGGGGTCTACTTCCTTCTTGGCACCAGATACTGCGATGGTGGCGAAGTACTGGATGACACGCTTGGTGTTGACAGTCTTTCCTGCACCGGATTCTCCACTGGTTAATATGACAGAGAAAGAGGGGTTTTAGTCACAGATTGTGTCAGATTGGCGTTCAATAAGAAATATGGTTGAGAAATACACTGTTGACCTGTTTTCTAACAGAAGTAATGAATTAACAAATATTCCCACTCATTGATGTATTATTGCACACAGCCAAATCCAGGGGTCATTCTTAATGTCATGTATTTTATAAAAACTTACGTAATCAGGACGGACTGGTTCTCCTTATCTGTAACCAAAAAAACATTTTGCTCATCATACTCCTGCAACATTATGGGTACATTATTGCATTCATAGTAGAGGTCGACCAATTAATCGGAATGGCCGATTAATTAGGGCCGATTTCAAGTTTTCATATCAATCTGTAATCGGCACTTTTGGACACCGATTGTGGTTGATTTTTATTTAATTATTTAATTATTTATTTTACCTTTATTTAACAAGGCAAGTCAGTTAAGTACAAATTCTTATTTTCGATGACGGCCTACCGGGGAACAGGGGGTTAACTGTCTTGTTCAGGGGCAGAATGACAGATTTTTACCTTGTCAGCTTGGGGATTCGTTTTTACAACCTTCCGGTTACTAGTCCAACGCTCTAACCACCTGCCTTACATTGCACTCCACGAGGAGTCTGCATGGCAGGCTGACTACCTGTTACGCGAGGGCAGCAAGAAGCCGAGGTAAGTTGCTAGCTAGCATTAAACTTATCTTATTAAAAACAATCAACCTTAACATAATCACTAGTTAACTACACATGGTTGATGATATTACTAGTTTATCTAGCGTGTCCTGCGTTGCATATAATCGATGCGGTGCTTGTTAATTTCTCATCGAATCACAACCTACTTCTCCAAACGGGTGATGATTCAACAAGCACATTCACGAAAAAAGCACTGTCGTTGCACCAATGTGTACCTCACCATAAACATCAATGCCTTTCTTTAAAATCAATACACAAGTATATATTTTTAAATCTGCATATATAGTTAATATTGCCTGCTAACATGACTTTCTTTTAACTAGTGAAATTGTGTTACTTCTCTTGCGTTCCGTGCAAGCAGATTCAGGGTACATGCAGCAGTTTGGGCCGCCTGGCTCGTTGCGAACTGTGAAGACCATTTCTTCCTTACAAAGACCGTAATTAATTTGCCAGAATTGTACATAATTATGACATAACATTGAAGGGTGTACAATGTAACAGCAAAATTTAGACTTAGGGATGCCACCCATTAGATAAAATACTGAACGGTTCCGTATTTCACTGAAAGAATAAACATTTTGTTTTCGAAATGATAGTTTCCGGATTTGACCATATTAATAACCTAAGGCTTGTATTTCTGTGTGTTATTAAGTTATAATTAAGTCTATGATTTGATATTTGATAGAGCAGTCTGACTGAGCGTTGGTAGGCAGCAGCTGGCTCGTAAGCATTCTTTCAAACAGCACTTTCGTGCGTTTGCCAGCAGCTCTTTGTTGTGCTTCAAGCATTGAGCTGTTTATGACTTCAAGCCTATCAACTCCCGAGATTAGGCTGGTGTAACCGATGTAAAATGGCTAGCTAGTTAGCAGGGTGCGCGCTAATAGCGTTTCAATCGGTGACGGCACTCGCTCTGAGACCTTGAAGTAGTTGTTCCCCTTGCAGAGGCCGCGACATTTGTGGAGCAATGGATAATGATGCTTCGAGGGTGGCTGTTTTCGATGTGTTCCTGGTTCGAGCCCAGGTAGGGGCGAGGAGAGGGACGGAAGCTAGACTGTTACACTGGCAATACTAAAGTGCCTTGAAGAACATGCAATAGTCAAAGGTATATGAAATACAAATGGTATAGAGAGAAATAGTTCTATAATTCCTATAATAACTACAACCTAAAACTTCTTACCTGGGAATATTGAAGACTCATGTTAAAAGGAACCACCAGCTTTCATATGTTCTCATGTTCTGAACAAGGAACTTAAACGTTAGCTTTTTTACATGGCACATATTGCACTTTTACTTTCTTCTCCAACACTTTGTTTTTGCATTATTTAAACCAAATTGAACATGTTTCATTATTTATTTGAGGCTAAATTTATTTTATTGATGTATTATATTAAGTTATAATAAAAGTGTTCATTCAGTATTGTTGTAATTGTCATTATTATAAATAAATAAAAATCGGCCGATTAATCGGTATCCGCTTTTTTGGTCCTCCAATAATCGTTATCGGTATCGGCGTTGAAAAATCATAATCGGTCAACCTCTAATTCATAGCATCATCATGAATTTCATTTTGGAACATTTTACAATTGGAGACTAATGAAATTCCCAGCAAACTAACAGACATGAGAAAACAGTAGATTCCCTCCCTCCCTCCCTCCCTCCCTCCCTCCCTCCCTCCATCCGTCTATTCATCCATCCATCCATCCATCCACCCATGAGAGCTCGTACCAATCATCATGAACTGAAAGGCGTTGTCAGAGACGGAGAAGATATGGGGTGGAGCCTCCATCCTCTTCTTCCCTCTGTAGGCGTTGACAACCTCTTCGTCGTACACGGGGAGCCACTTGTAGGGGTTCACCGTGGCACAGAAGAGCCCAGAGTAGGTCTGGATGAAAGGGATTCAATTGAATTCGGGGATTAGTAAATCAGAATTACTTTTACCTGGATTTATGTGAGGATGTGGGTGTACTTTGGTATACTTATGTTGGTCTACTGTATTGGTATGTATTCTACCATTTAATTTACATTTCCAAAAGTATTGGGACAGTGACAAATCTTTTGTTATTTTGTCTCTGTCCTCCAGCACTTTGGATTTGAAATGATACAATGACAATGAGGTTAAAGAGCAGACTGTCAATTTATCATAGCCCCAAGACATGCTAACCTCTCACCATTACAATAACAGGGGAGGTTAGCATACTCCCAAGATATGCTAACCCCTCACCATTACAATAACAAGGGAGGTTAGCATACCTCCAAGACATGCTAACCTCTCACCATTACAATAACAGGGGAGATTAGCATAACTCCAAGACATGCTAACCCCTCACCATTACAATAACAGGGGAGGTTAGCATACCCCCAAGACATGCTAAACTCTCACCATTACAATAACAGGGGAGGTTAGCATACCCCCAAGACATGCTAACCTCTCACCATCACAATAACAGGCGAGGTTAGCATTTTTTGGGGGGGTGTGATATTTGTGCGTCTGTAACTTTCTCACTCATCATTATTCACGATTTATTCAAGATTATCCGTAATCATAGTAGAATTCACGTTAATGTAGAAGTATTTGTAAACATATTCAAATCGTATTTATAATAAGTGACTCCAAAATGATACAATACATTATTTACCATTAATTTGATTTGGGCCACAAAATAATCTGAAACATAACCAAAACAAACAGCAAATGCATCTAACAACAATGTTGATTTAATCATAGCACGCTAAGAATATGGGACCAAATAATTAACTTTTTACTACTTTAATATACATAAGTGAATTTGTCCCAATACTTTTGGTCCCCTAAAATGAGGGGACTATGTACAAAAAGTGCTGTAATTTCCAAACGGTTCACCCGATATTCATGAAAATACTCTCAAATTAAAGCGGACAGTCAGCACTTTAACATCATAGTCATTGTACAATTTCAAATCCCCAAAATATGTCACTGTCCCAATACTCTTGGAGCTCACTGTACGTGTAGTACTGTATGTGTGTATTTCTTATGTTTGTGTATGTATGTGTATGTTTATGCAGGTTTCTTACATAAATCATCCATGCTGCATAACGCTCTTTGAGGTTATACAACACAGAGGCTTCATTCAGGTAGGTCATCATGGCCATGTCCTCAATCTTGTCGTACTTAGGGGGGTTCATCTGATAGATGTCTGCTTCTTTGAACTCTTTTCCTTCCTGAAACAGTCAGAAATCTACATGACACACAGATCAAACTGGACATGACTGAACGCTTTTTGCTCCTTAGTTAGTTCAAATGCATACTGCCATTTAACCCAACTACTCTGTTATCACCCATTGACACATACATGGATATTCTTGACTAATTAATATCAATAATTCATGCCATTTTTAAATAGCAGTAAGAAAAATGGCATGCTTGAAGGTTATATTCTGTTTATACAAAAAAAAATACTAATCTGTCTTTTGTTACTGATTTTCATATTGTTTGTTTTTGATCATTTTAAAGATGTTTTTTCAAGAAATAGAGTAATTGCACAAACTTTAACTTGAATACTTTTCAGATCAGGCTTACCTCCTTAGTCCCGTCAGGTTTTGTGACTGTCACGGTACACTTTCCATCGGCCCTGGCAGTGACCAAACCCTTTAGGTACAGCTCCTTGACATCTGTCACATAGCAGGCATTCTTTGAATCAAAGGGTGCGGCTTGTGCCTCCATCCTCTCCCTCTCAGGCTTACGAAGGTACAAGGCAGCCTTGCCATAGATTTGCATCTCCGCGTCCGTACTCATGGTGACGGATTACTAGGAAACAGATTAAACAAGAAACTAGAGTGACTCTGTGGTGCTTCCTCCACAGTCAACAGAGTTAGATGAGCAGTACCCCTCACAGAATATTCTTATCATTTTTATATGAAGATTCAAACCATGTCTCACCTTCGTTTACCCTCCTACAGATGAATTTCTACTTCTTGGAGGACCCTGTGAAACATTAGGGTGTTGTAAATTCTAAAGCCTTATCATTTAGCCCCCGAAAGGCTAGAAAACATTTTGAATGGCATCATTCAACTCAAATCATTACAGCCATGTCCAATTCAACTACAGGTGCAACTGGTATTTTTCATTTTCCTGGTTGGTAACTCACTTTACTAGACATTCTGTCAAGAATTTAAATAAATACCTCTGAAAACCCAGTTACATTCTAGAACACCCCCTCAATTTACAAACAAGTGCAGGAGCACCACTTTTGACTGTGAATTAAAGTGCCAGATTTGAAGTAAAACATATATTATTTTACATTTTAAATCAATGCCACTTCGTTGCATTTTGTCAATATTACAAGAGACAGGCAAAACATTTCTTTATGTAAAACTCAATTCAGACAGTGCAGTTAGCTACTACCACAGATGCTGAGCGCAAAGATGAGACAAATATACAAATCGTAAGAGGTAGAGAGAGAGTCTTACCACAGAGGAAGAAGGTATCTGACTTATGGATGCTGGGGCCTCAGCCTCCTTATATCTGGTTGAAAGTGCCAACCAAGCAAAAGTTAATTATGGACCACCCTGGTGAAGGAAATGGATTGGATGAGAGATCTCTGTGTGTCAGTGTCTCACTAGCCCCTCCCACTTCAAGGAGCATCACACTCCTTATTCTTTTACCATTGATATGTTCTAGGCTATTCTGAGACATTCATTTAAGGAGCGTCAGGTAGCCTACTGCAGGAATGTCCACAAATGGCATGTCTTTTTTGTGCGCAATTACACTGGTCACTCGAAACGTTTGTAAAGTATAAATAGCCCTCACTTTAGGTTATGCAAAAATACTTAACTAATGATTAGTAAATGGTTTTTATAAGGACCTATATTAAACATCTTACAAAATCATTATGACATACTGTAAAAGTTAAGTGTTTATAAATGGGTGAATAAGTAGCTTATTAACATGTACAAATGTGGGAGTAATGATTAATAAATGATGAAAAAACTATTTATAATCCATTATAAATGCCTTATTACAATTACAATTAGAAAGTGCTACCCAATGATCTTCACCACTCATATTGCTGACAGCAATATAGCTGCCTCACACTTTTATTACACTCTGTGGTAAACTGCATAGCAGCTGAGCTGGCTTCAATTAAACTGATATAACATGAATACAGAATAGTTACAATAAAGTAATTTATTCCTATTCATTTACATCACATGTCAATTAATCCTTTACTAAAGCCTATATGCATAGGCTTGTGGTAGTAATGCTAGTCTCCGGTAAGTTTAACACGATACAATAGCATCAAATTGCTCAGGTGCCATCCATACCTGGGTTCAAATTAGAATTTGCTTGAACCCGCCTTGAGTGTCAGATGGGTTGGGTTTGCACTTTTGGGACTATTCTGTTGGTTTCATTGAGCCTGGAAAGTTAAATCAAGCTAATCTAAGCTAAAAAAAATTGAAATTTACAATTTAAACCTAGGTCGACCTTGAGCAAGGGATTTAACCCCTAACGTGCTACAAGAGCAAACCTCTGTGGATGACCCTGTGCTGCTGTACGTACTAAACTGACCCTGTGCTGCTGTACGTACTCAACTGACCCTGTGCTGCTGTACGTACTCAACTGACCCTGTGCTGCTGTACGTACTCAACCGACCCTGTGCTGCTGTACGTACTCAACTGACCCTGTGCTGCTGTACGTACTCAACTGACCCTGTGCTGCTGTACGTACTAAACTGACCCTGTGCTGCTGTACGTACTAAACTGATCCTGTGCTGCTGTACGTACTAAACTGACCCTGTGCTGCTGTACGTACTCAACTGACCCTGTGCTGCTGTACGTACTCAACTGACCCTGTGCTGCTGTACGTACTAAACTGACCCTGTGCTGCTGTACGTACTCAACTGACCCTGTGCTGCTGTACGTACTCAACTGACCCTGTGCTGCTGTACGTACTCAACTGACCCTGTGCTGCTGTACGTACTCAACTGACCCTGTGCTGCTGTACGTACTAAACTGACCCTGTGCTGCTGTACGTACTAAACTGACCCTGTGCTGCTGTACGTACTCAACTGACCCTGTGCTGCTGTACGTACTCAACTGACCCTGTGCTGCTGTACATACTCAACTTCTACACATTGTAATTTACATGACTAGAATACAGAGATTTAGTTTAGAACATGACCTTCCAATTGTATGTAAATATTCGACTGGGAAGAATTGACGTTCATTCAACAAGCGTGGCCAACGGCCTTACATCTTATTGGCATGTACATTCAACCAACCGATCATAAACGTTAGATTACTGAATTGGCAAGTAGAAGCATAAAGAACCCTGTTACACTGCCCACTAGCCTTTTGAGTGAACAGTGTGTCAGGGTGCTTGGGGATTGTGACAGTAAAAATACAAATTTTCATTGTACAATGTATAAATATGAATGATGTTGAACACGTGTTTTGAATGCTGCTATGAATGGTACTAACAACACTTGTTTAAATTGTTTCACAAAAAGTGTTGTCTAAGCTTCATGTGTAACCCTTTCAAATGATACCAAAAGAAACCACCAATCCTGTGGCCAAAACAATTAATTTGTTTTTCCAAATTGGAGATCTGCGATTTATCCTTAGGATTTGATATACTACTGCGATATGTAGTTGTTAAGAGATGTGTTCATGGTATCAATTTTTTTTTTTAAGTAAAAAATTAAGTCAATAATTGCACAGCTTTTAATATCCAGTGAATCTTTTCTGTCAAACTTCTGCAATCAGTTGTTGTTTAAAAAGGGAGTTATTTCCAATTGGTTCAGCTAAATTAATGTGGCATTCTGTTTATGTTAGGTGCAGCGTCTCATCCAATCCCCTACTAGTAAAATGATGTTGTCACAATGTTCTCCCAACCTATGCAACAATGTGACAACAATGTCATGTGTTAATAAAGTCACTGTTGGAAACTCCATTGGGGGGCGCTGCAGGAGACACATGTTGAGCAGGCAGGCAAGGCAAACAATCTTTTAATTTCTTGGGCTATGCTGTTCTCATCTCTGCATTCGAGGCTTATTGTTTAAGCCTTTGTAGTGATTATCAGCCAACTCTTGCACACAGCTAAGTTTGGCAGAGATGTCACTGTTAAGAGACACAACATATTTTCTGGACGCGTTTGTTGATAGAGAGAGCCTTCGCACGTGCAGATTATTACAATGGAGTTCATGACATTAAAGATATTTGAATGGGAAGAGAGGTGTCATACTTGATATTTGACATCTGAGGGGCATGTTTGTCTAAGATAGACAGTTGGGTAGAAACTTCCCTTAGAATCAGTTTACCAAATCTTCAACTTAACCATTACGGGGGGGAAATTACAAAACAGATCTTAAATCAATGTAAAAGTAATGATGTGCGTACCTTTCATTCCAAGCCAGAGACCACGCCTGTACAGTAGGCCACAAAGGCCAAAACTGACTTCACAGCCAAGGGAGGATTCTCATAATGGAGTGAGCAGTGTAAAGGTGTGGTAAAACGGTACCTGGACAGGAAGGGGTAAAGGTGTGGTAAAACGGTACCTGGACAGGAAGGGGTAAAGGTGTGGTAAAACGGTACCTGGACAGGAAGGGGTAAAGGTGTGGTAAAACGGTACCTGGACAGGAAGGGGTAAAGGTGTGGTAAAACGATACCTGGACAGGAAGGGGTAAAGGTGTGCTGACGATGAATGCTGTGGACCCGGGACAGGAAAGGGAAAGGGGGATACCTAGTCAGCTGTACAACTGAATGCATTCAACTGAAATGTGTCTTACGCATTTTTTTTATTAAAAAAATAAAAAAATGTTTTAAACATCAGCGAGGTGCTGCCTTAATAGAGATCCACGTCATTGGCGCCTGGGGAACAGTGGAGTTAACTGCCTTGCTCAGGGCCCGGGGAACAGTGGGTTAACTGCCTTGCTCAGGGCCCGGGGAACAGTGGGTTAACTGCCTTGCTCAGGGCCCGGGGAACAGTGGGTTAACTGCCTTGCTCAGGGCCCGGGGAACAGTGGGTTAACTGCCTTGCTCAGGGCCCGGGGAACAGTGGGTTAACTGCCTTGCTCAGGGGCAGAACAACTGATTTTTACCTTGTCAGCTCGGGATTCAATCCACCTGACTGGAGACCTGCTGGCAATGTGCACATGCTTTAAACCAGTCCCAGCACTAACACACCTGGCTCATCTAAATGAAAACTATGAGCTGTGATCAACCCACTATCACAGATTATTGTGAAAAATATCTTTTTTTTCGTGTACGGTACACTAATATACTGTGCTTTTCAATCAGATAAAGACAGTAGGTTACTTAAGACAGAAACGATAGGAGGGCGGTGGTCAGGAAGGATAACGCAAAGGTCTAGCAAACCAAATGTTGCGTGTTCGAATCACATCATTGACAACTTTAGCTAATTAGCAACTGTGCAACTGCTTACTACTTAGCTAGCATGTTAGCTAACCCTAACCTTAACATGCAAGCAAAGTAGTTAAATGGTTATTTTACCCTAACCTTAACCCTTTTGCCTAGCTAACGTTAGCCACTTAGTTAACCTAGTTATATTAGCCACAACAAATTGGAAATCATAACAAAAATGGTGTAATGTACACGACTGTGTTATGGAAAAAAATGGTGTAATACACACGAAAAAGGAATTTCGAATAAGTAGGCTAATTTGTCTATTTCACAATAAACGGTGATAGGGTGTTACTGTGATAGAGCTGGGATGGAACATAAGTCTGCACACCTTGCAGCTGTCAGAACCATTGCCAAACCCCGATGGTATTGTTAACCGTCAGCTGTCGATAAGTATGCTAAACTGTCATTACTGTCATTCTAAAAGTCTGATATTTTTTTGACAGTGGAGCCTTTATGGGGTTGCAAAGTAAAGTCTTGATCCAGTACGCTTTAACGGTGTTTAAAACTACAACTACACTCACAAAGTAGTTTTCATTACAACAGGCATGAGCCGTTGGCTCACAACAGCATTTTCTTTGGTAACATGATTTAATCCATAACAATGTCCCCACGGTAAAGGTCTATATTGGGATATGTAATGTCACATGCAGTGGCAGGGATCCACATAACACTACTGGTCCCCTTTGAAAGACTTGGAGAGGCCAGTGCAAGGCTCAGCTCATTCAGAGCTTGTTTTTTCCAGGCCATATCTCAGTGGTAAATCTATTACAGTACCCAATGTCAGCAATGTGAAGACAGGGTCTACTAATATGGTCAACATATTGTGCTGTCCTGCACCGTATCTCTCTGCTCTACAGTGTAGATTGTCCATGCCTTTACTTTTACAGCAAGTCTGAAATTTATAATTAAACATATTTCTTAAAAGTATAAATAAATGAATTCAAAGGTGAGTTATTGTGTCTTTTAGCAAGATTTACATCCCCATAACCAGCCAATCAAACAGATCTGTTAAACCTTTGGACTTAAGGTTCAATGTCAGGAAGTCAAAGACAGAGGTACACACAGTAGACCAAAACAGGATTATTTACAAGCCTCATCAATGACCTTGTCCTCAATATGTTCACAAACTGGGTGTTAGAAGTAAACGCAGCCACCATAGCACGATGGCTTTATTACCCCCCCGCCATAGTAGAGTATCAAACCACATCTGCTGCAATTTGAGCTGCGCTCCAGCGGGGTACAGCCCTATACAGACCAGACAAGGCCAAATACAGACCAGTGTGAAATACAAAAGAGAACATTGATGAAAGCGGTAATCCCCTCCCCTCCCTTCCTTCAAGGTCGCTTGTTCTGCAGCTGTTGGCAGAACAAGCGTCTTGGGTAGCAGGGCGACTCGTCCAGACCAGCCGTAGGAAAGAGTGACATCACATTCCTCTAGAGTATAGTCTCTTGTGACAGACTGTTAACATAAATGTTAATGTCTGTCGTCTATCTCTGCTTTGCTGTGTTGCAGATGGGTGAAATATACAGTCAGGTCCAAAATTATTGGCACCCTTGATAAAGATGAGCAGAAAAGACTGTATAAAATAAATTATACAAATACTGAGCTACATTTTCAGCCACGCACACCAGTAACGGGTTTGGCGTCGAAAAATGGATGCATATGCAGAAAAGAACCTCGTACCTACTGTAAAATACGATGGTGGATCTTTAATGTTATGGGACTATTTTGCTTTCCACTGGTCCTGGGGCCCTTGTTAAGCTCAACAGCATCATGAACATTTTTGCAATGGCCATCTCAGTCTGTCTGATCTAAGGGTCCAGTCTGATCTAAGGGTTAGGGTTTAGAGGACCAGAGACTAGAGGAGCAAGGGTCCAGTCAGCTCTAAGGGTTAGGGTTAGGGTTTGGAGGAACAGGGACTAGAGGAGCAGGAGTCCAGTCTGCTCTAAGGGTTAGGGTTTAGAGGACCAGGGACTAGAGGAGCACGGGTCCAGTCAGCTCTAAGGGTTAGGGTTAGGGTTTGGAGGAACAGGGACTAGAGGAGCAGGAGTCCAGTCTGCTCTAAGGGTTAGGGTTTAGAGGACCAGGGACTAGAGGAGCACGGGTCCAGTCAGCTCTAAGGGTTAGGGTTAGGGTTTGGAGGAACAGGGACTAGAGGAGCAGGAGTCCAGTCTGCTCTAAGGGTTAGGGTTTGGAGGAACAGGGACTAGAGGAGCAGGAGTCCAGTCTGCTCTAAGGGTTAGGGTTTAGAGGAACAGGGACTAGAGGAGCAGGGGTCCAGTGAGCTCTAATGGTTAGGGATAGGGTTTGGAGTAAAAGGCACTAGAGGAGCAGGGGTCCAGTCAGCTCTAGGGGTTAGGGTTTGGAGGAACAAGGACAAGAGAAGCAGGGGTCCAGTCAGCTCTAGGGTTTTGGGTTTAGAGGGCCAGGGACTAGAGGAGCAAGGGTCCAGGGAGCTCTAAGGGTTAGAGTTTAGAGGACCATGGACTAGAGGAGCAGGGGTCCAGTCAGCTTTAAGGGTTAGGGTTAGAGGACCAGGGACTAGAGGAGCAGGGGTCCAGTCTGCTCTAAGGGTTAGGGTTTAAAGGACCAGGGACTAGAGGAGCAGGGGTCCAGTCAGCTCTAAGGGTTAGGGTTAGGGTTTGGAGGAACAAGGACTAGAGGAGTAGTGGTCCAGTCAGCTCTAAGGGTTAGGGTTTGGAGGAACAGGGACTAGAGGAGCAGGGGTCCAGTCAGCTCTAAGGGTTAGGGTTTGGAGGAACAGGGACAAGAGGAGCAGGGGTCCATTCAGCTCTAAGGGTTAGGTTTAAGAGGGCCAGGGACTAGAGGAGCAAGGGTCCAGGGAGCTCTACGGGTTAGAGTTTAGAGGACCAGGGACTAGAGGAGCAGGGGTCCAGTCAGCTTTAAGGGTTAGGGTTTGGAAGAACAGGGACTAGAGGAGCAGGGGTCCAGTCAGCTCTAAGGGTTAGGATTTGGAAGAACAGGGACTAGAGGAGCAGGGGTCCAGTCAGCTCTAAGGGTTAGGATTTAGAGGGCCACGGACTAGAGGAGCAGGGGTCCAGTCAGCTCTAAGGGTTAGGGATTAGAGGACCAGGGACTAGAGGAGCAGGGGTCCAGTCTGATCTAAGGGTTAGGGTTTAGAGGACCAGAGACTAGAGGAGCAAGGGTCCAGTCAGCTCTAAGGGTTAGAGTTATGGTTTGGAGGAACAGGGACTAGAGGAGCAGGAGTCCAGTCTGCTCTAGGGGTTAGGGTTTAGAGGAACAGGGACTAGAGGAGCAGGGGTCCAGTGAGCTCTAATGGTTAGGGATAGGGTTTGGAGTAAAAGGGACTAGAGGAGCAGGGGTCCAGTCAGCTCTAGGGGTTAGGGTTTGGAGGAACAAGGACAAGAGAAGCAGGGGTCCAGTCAGCTCTAAGGTTTTGGGTTTAGAGGGCCAAGGACTAGAGGAGCAAGGGTCCAGGGAGCTCTAAGGGTTAGAGTTTAGACGACCAGGGACTAGAAGATCAGGGGTCCAGTCAGCTCTAAGGGTTAGGGTTTGGAGGAACAGGGACTAGAGGAGCAGGGGTCCATTCAGCTCTAAGGGTTAGGTTTTAGAGGGCCAGGGACTCGAGGAGCAGGGGTCCAGGGAGCTCTAAGGGTTAGAGTTTAGAGGACCGGGGACTAGAGGAGCAGGGGTCCAGTCAGCTCTAAGGGTTAGGATTTAGAGGGCCACGGACTAGAGGAGCAGGAGTCCAGTCAGCTCTAAGGGTTAGGGTTTAGAGGACCAGGGACCAGAGGAGCAGGGGTCCAGTCAGCTCTAAGGGTTAGGATTTAAAGGACCAGGGACTAGAGGAGCAGGGGTCCAGTCAGCTCTAAGGGTTAGGGTTTAGGGGACCCGGGACTAGAGGAGCAGGGGTCCAGTCAGCTCTAATAAAGAATAAGATACAGCACAGTCCATTAGTTTGCAGTTGCCACACCAATTAAATGTTGATATGTTTAAAAGTATTTACACATTTGACATACAGTCGCACACTTGACTGATTGTGTTTCTGTCTGTGCATGAATGAGTTGAAAATATAGTTGTCTCTGACTGTTTAGTGTCTGTAGCACTATCTTCATAGCCTTGACCTCTATGGCAGCTGTTGTTTCTGTTGGACACTGAGGATAGCAGTCTGACTGAAGACGTGATGAAAGGATCTATTTGGCCCTGACATCCACCCCACGAACAGAGACATATTCTGAGGGACTCACTGTAAAAGCTGTCAACTGACATCCACCCCACGAAACAGAGACATATTCTGAGGGACTCACTGTAATAGCTGTCAACTGACATCCACCCCACGAAACAGAGACATATTCTGAGGGACTCACTTTGATAACTGTCAACTGACATCCACCCCACAAAACAGAGACATATTCTGAGCTCGACTCACTGTAATAGCTGTCAACTGACATCCACCCCACGAACAGAGACATATTCTGAGGGACTCACTGTAATAGCTGTCAACTGACATCCACCCCACGAACAGAGACATATTCTGAGGGACTCACTTTGATAACTGTCAACTGACATCCACCCCACGAAACAGAGACATATTCTGAGGGACTCACTTTGATAACTGTCAACTGACATCCACCCCACGAAACAGAGACATATTCTGAGGGACTCACTGTAATAGCTGTCAACTGACATCCACCCCACGAAACAGAGACATATTCTGAGGGACTCACTGTAATAGCTGTCAACTGACATCCACCCCATGAACAGAGACATATTCTGAGGGACTCACTGTAAATAGCTGTCAACTGACATCCACCCCACAAAACAGAGACATATTCTGAGGGACTCACTGTAATAGCTGTCAACTGACATCCACCCCACGAAACAGAGACATATTCTGAGGGACTCACTGTAATAGCTGTCAACTGACATCCACCCCACGAAACAGAGACATATTCTGAGGGACTCACTTTGATAACTGTCAACTGACATCCACCCCACAAAACAGAGACATATTCTGAGGGACTCACTTTGATAACTGTCAACTGACATCCACCCCACGAAACAGAGACATATTCTGAGGGACTCACTGTAATAGCTGTCAACTGACATCCACCCCACGAAACAGAGACATATTCTGAGGGACTCACTGTAATAGCTGTCAACTGACATCCACCCCACGAAACAGAGACATATTCTGAGGGACTCACTTTGATAACTGTCAACTGACATCCACCCCACGAAACAGAGACATATTCTGAGGGACTCACTTTGATAACTGTCAACTGACATCCACCCCACGAAACAGAGACATATTCTGAGGGACTCACTGTAATAGCTGTCAACTGACATCCACCCCACGAAACAGAGACATATTCTGAGGGACTCACTTTGATAACTGTCAACTGACATCCACCCCACAAAACAGAGACATATTCTGAGGGACTCACTTTGATAACTGTCAACTGACATCCACCCCACGAAACAGAGACATATTCTGAGGGACTCACTGTAATAGCTGTCAACTGACATCCACCCCACGAAACAGAGACATATTCTGAGGGACTCACTGTAATAGCTGTCAACTGACATCCACCCCACAAAACAGAGACATATTCTGAGGGACTCACTTTGATAACTGTCAACTGACATCCACCCCACGAAACAGAGACATATTCTGAGGGACTCACTGTAATAGTTGTCAACTGACATCCACCCCACAAAACAGAGACATATTCTGAGGGACTCACTGTAATAGCTGTCAACTGACATCCACCCCACAAAACAGAGACATATTCTGAGGGACTCACTGTAATAGCTGTCAACTGACATCCACCCCACAAAACAGAGACATATTCTGAGGGACTCACTGTAATAGCTGTCAACTGACATCCACCCCACGAAACAGAGACATATTCTGAGGGACTCACTTTGATAACTGTCAACTGACATCCACCCCACAAAACAGAGACATATTCTGATCTCGACTCACTGTAATAGCTGTCAACTGACATCCACCCCACGAAACAGAGACATATTCTGAGGGACTCACTGTAATAGCTGTCAACTGACATCCACCCCACGAAACAGAGACATATTCTGAGGGACTCATTTTGATAACTGTCAACTGACATCCACCCCACAAAACAGAGACATATTCTGAGGGACTCACTGTAATAGCTGTCAACTGACATCCACCCCACAAAACAGAGACATATTCTGAGGGACTCACTGTAATAGCTGTCAACTGACATCCACCCCACAAAACAGAGACATATTCTGAGGGACTCACTGTAATAGCTGTCAACTGACATCCACCCCACGAAACAGAGACATATTCTGAGGGACTCATTTTGATAACTGTCAACTGACATCCACCCCACAAAACAGAGACATATTCTGAGGGACTCACTGTAATAGTTGTCAACTGACATCCACCCCACAAAACAGAGACATATTCTGAGGGACTCACTGTAATAGCTGTCAACTGACATCCACCCCACGAAACAGAGACATATTCTGAGGGACTCATTTTGATAACTGTCAACTGACATCCACCCCACGAAACAGAGACATATTCTGAGGGACTCACTGTAATAGCTGTCAACTGACATCCACCCCACGAAACAGAGACATATTCTGAGGGACTCACTGTAATAGCTGTCAACTGACATCCACCCCACAAAACAGAGACATATTCTGAGGGACTCACTTTGATAACTGTCAACTGACATCCACCCCACGAAACAGAGACATATTCTGAGGGACTCACTTTGATAACTGTCAACTGACATCCACCCCACGAAACAGAGACATATTCTGAGCTCGACTCACTGTAATAGCTGTCAACTGACATCCACCCCACAAAACAGAGACATATTCTGAGGGACTCACTTTGATAACTGTCAACTGACATCCACCCCACGAAACAGAGACATATTCTGAGCTCGACTCACTGTAATAGCTTTCCACTGACATCCACCCCACGAAACAGAGACATATTCTGAGGGACTCACTGTAATAGCTGTCAACTGACATCCACCCCACGAAACAGAGGCATATTCTGAGGGACTCACTGTAATAGCTGTCAACTGACATCCACCCCACGAAACAGAGACATATTCTGAGCTCGACTCACTGTAATAGCTGTCAACTGACATCCACCCCACGAAACAGAGACATATTCTGAGGGACTCACTTTGATAACTGTCAACTGACATCCACCCCACGAAACAGAGACATATTCTGAGGGACTCACTTTGATAACTGTCAACTGACATCCACCCCACAAAACAGAGACATATTCTGAGCTCGACTCACTGTAATAGCTGTCAACTGACATCCACCCCACGAAACAGAGACATATTCTGAGGGACTCACTTTGATAACTGTCAACTGACATCCACCCCACGAAACAGAGACATATTCTGAGCTCGACTCACTGTAATAGCTGTCAACTGACATCCACCCCACAAAACAGAGACATATTCTGAGGGACTCACTTTGATAACTGTCAACTGACATCCACCCCACGAAACAGAGACATATTCTGAGCTCGACTCACTGTAATAGCTGTCAACTGACATCCACCCCACAAAACAGAGACATATTCTGAGGGACTCACTTTGATAACTGTCAACTGACATCCACCCCACGAAACAGAGACATATTCTGAGCTCGACTCACTGTAATAGCTTTCCACTGACATCCACCCCACGAAACAGAGACATATTCTGAGGGACTCACTGTAATAGCTGTCAACTGACATCCACCCCACAAAACAGAGACATATTCTGAGGGACTCACTTTGATAACTGTCAACTGACATCCACCCCACGAAACAGAGGCATATTCTGAGGGACTCACTGTAATAGCTGTCAACTGACATCCACCCCACGAAACAGAGACATATTCTGAGCTCGACTCACTGTAATAGCTGTCAACTGACATCCACCCCACGAAACAGAGACATATTCTGAAGGACTCACTTTGATAACTGTCAACTGACATCCACCCCACGAAACAGAGACATATTCTGAGGGACTCACTTTGATAACTGTCAACTGACATCCACCCCACAAAACAGAGACATATTCTGAGGGACTCACTTTGATAACTGTCAACTGACATCCACCCCACAAAACAGAGACATATTCTGAGCTCGACTCACTGTAATAGCTGTCAACTGACATCCACCCCACAAAACAGAGACATATTCTGAGGGACTCACTTTGATAACTGTCAACTGACATCCACCCCACAAAACAGAGACATATTCTGAGCTCGACTCACTGTAATAGCTGTCAACTGACATCCACCCCACGAAACAGAGACATATTCTGAGGGACTCACTTTGATAACTGTCAACTGACATCCACCCCACGAAACAGAGACATATTCTGAGCTCGACTCACTGTAATAGCTGTCAACTGACATCCACCCCACAAAACAGAGACATATTCTGAGGGACTCATTTTGATAACTGTCAACTGACATCCACCCCACAAAACAGAGACATATTCTGAGGGACTCACTGTAATAGCTGTCAACTGACATCCACCCCACGAAACAGAGGCATATTCTGAGGGACTCACTGTAATAGCTGTCAACTGACATCCACCCCACGAAACAGAGACATATTCTGAGGGACTCACTTTGATAACTGTCAACTGACATCCACCCCACGAAACAGAGACATATTCTGAGGGACTCACTTTGATAACTGTCAACTGACATCCACCCCACGAAACAGAGACATATTCTGAGGGACTCACTTTGATAACTGTCAACTGACATCCACCCCACGAAACAGAGACATATTCTGAGGGACTCACTTTGATAACTGTCAACTGACATCCACCCCACGAAACAGAGACATATTCTGATCTCGACTCACTGTAATAGCTGTCAACTGACATCCACCCCACGAAACAGAGACATATTCTGAGCTCGACTCACTGTAATAGCTGTCAACTGACATCCACCCCACGAAACAGAGACATATTCTGAGGGACTCACTGTAATAGCTGTCAACTGACATCCACCCCACGAAACAGTGACATATTCTGAGGGACTCACTGTAATAGCTGTCAACTGACATCCACCCCACGAAACAGAGGCATATTCTGAGGGACTCACTGTAATAGCTGTCAACACTGTCATAATAATCGTCAACGTAATTTAGTGATCATCTTAATAAAGCTGTATGGAATTGACTGTGAAATTGAGGTCATGTTCATTCGTTGTCCTGGCGTCCCCGTAAGATTGTCATAGTGTAGTAGCTATAATACTGTGGGTTACAATGCACTATGACTATCTACATCCTTTGTTAAGCAGTTCAAGTTATCGATTAAATACTTCCTTTTTTAACACGTGTATAATTTTCTTCCCTCGTATTACCAAGCTGAACACTCCATATTAGCTGAATCTGAAACTATGACAACGCAGTTTTTCAAACACTTGAAGCCGACGTATTATGAAGTGGTTATAATGCATTATGGTATGGTTATAACGCCTTGTAATTCAAATTGGATGATATTTGGATGAAACCAGTTCAAAGTCCCGTAGGGTGACCCAAGTATGAATAATGACTGTACCTGCTACATTGATAAAGTTTGATCATAAAGTTAGTGGTTCCCCCTCCCCCTGTGGATTCAGGAGGAAGTCATTACCAAGGATTTACTTCCTGGTTTAAGCAATGTCACATAAAGCCAAAAATGTTATACACCAATGGTAGCGTCTTATCATTTTAATTAATTGAAATATGTACCACCTTAAAACCATCGTCACATGTGTGCCTACGACCAAAGATACTGGTAACCTTTCATCTGTGGTGTGACTGTTAGCTAGCAAGCTACTTACCAGCATGCCAGCAAAAGCACACTGTGTTGTGACTGGATGCCATAGTGTAATATTAACTTTACACTATTTTACGAAGAATGAAGACATCTGACAGAAATGGCTGCTTTTCATTTTGGGTGGACAGGGTGCACCGAAAATTGTGCAGTGTGCAGTGGACATTTTCAAGTGAAGTTGCTTTGTGAATTAGGGAGAACATTTGATGGGTGTTGCCAGGAAGCTAATCCTGAATACGGATGATGTACCATCATTGACAGTGGGTTAGTGGATCTTGTAAGCGCTGACCATAGGAGGTCAGAGACCTAGCAGTGTAGTGCCAGGACAACAACCTCTCCCTCAACGTGATCAAGACAAAGTAGATGATTGTGGACTATAGGAAAAGGAGGACCGAGAACGCCCCCATTCTCATCGACAGGGCTGTAGTGGAGCAGGTTGAGAGCTTCAAGTTCCTTGGTGTCCACATCACCAACCAACTATCATGGTCCAAACACACCAAGACAGTCGTGAAGAGGGCACGACAATGCCTAATCCCTCCAGGAGACTGAAAAGATTTGGCATGGGTACTCAGATCCTCAAAAAGTCCTACAGCTGCACCATCGAGAGCATCGTGACTGTTTGCATAGGGATGACCAGGGATGTTTTCTGTTTAGTGAGTCTGCCAGGTCTGAGACAGTAGGGATGACCAGGGATGTTCTCTGTTTAGTGAGTCTGCCGGATCAGAGGCAGTAGGGATGACCAGGGATGTTCTCTGTTTAGTGAGTCTGCCGGATCAGAGGCAGTAGGGATGACCAGGGATGTTCTCTGTTTAGTGAGTCCTCCAGATCAGAGGCAGTAGGGATGACCAGGGATGTTCTCTGTTTAGTGAGTCTGCCGGATCAGAGGCAGTAGGGATGACCAGGGATGTTCTCTGTTTAGTGAGTCTGCCAGATCAGAGGCAGTAGGGATGACCAGGGATGTTCTCTGTTTAGTGAGTCCGCCGGATCAGAGGCAGTAGGGATGACCAGGGATGTTCTCTGTTTAGTGAGTCTGCCAGATCAGAGGCAGTAGGGATGACCAGGGATGTTCTCTGTTTAGTGAGTCCGCCGGATCAGAGGCAGTAGGGATGACCAGGGATGTTCTCTGTTTAGTGAGTCCGCCAGATCAGAGGCAGTAGGGATGACCAGGGATGTTCTCTGTTTAGTGAGTCCTTCAGATCAGAGGCAGTAGGGATGACCAGGGATGTTCTCTGTTTAGTGAGTCCTCCAGATCAGAGGCAGTAGGGACGACCAGGGATGTTCTCTGTTTAGTGAGTCCTCCAGATCAGAGGCAGTAGGGATGACCAGGGATGTTCTCTGTTTAGTGAGTCTGCCGGATCAGAGGCAGTAGGGATGACCAGGGATGTTCTCTTGATAAGAGCGTGAATTGGACCATTTTCCTGTCAAAATGTAACAAGTACTTTTGGGTGTCAGAGAAAATGTATGTAGTAGAAAGTACATTATTTTCTTTAGCAATGTAGTAAAGTAAAAGTTGTCAAAAATATAAATAGTAAAGTAAAGTACAGATACCCCAAAAAACTACTTAAGTAGTACTTTAAAGTATTTTAACTTAAGTACTTTACATCACTGATATTAGGCATGATGACTCATCATTATTTCTCACCTTTATGTCTCTTGAGTGTTCATGCTGATAACTATTTTGGTTATGCTGGCCTATTGTAAATGATCAAATAAATTCTGAACATATTGTCATTCATTATGTTATTGCAGCGACACCAATCAATTCTCCAGTAGACTTACTGTATGCTGTTTACATGTACAGTCCCTTACGTCTAAGCTTCTAAGGTGACTTGGGCTTTTCTAATTATTGTGAAGAAGAAGTGTATCAGCAAACCGCATTCTGTAATTATACAGAACAAAAATATAAACACAACATGTAAAGTGTTGGTCCCATGTTTCATGATATGAAATAAAAGATCCCAGAAATGTTCCATATGCACAAAAAGCTTATTTCACTCAAATTTTGTGCACACATTTGTTTACATCCCTGTTAGTAAGCATTTATTCTTTGCCAAGATAGTCCATCTGACAGATGGCATATCAAGAAGCTGATTAAACAGCATGATCATTACACAGGTGCACCTTGTGCTGTGGACAATAAAAGGCCACTCTAAAATATGCAGTTTTGTCACACAACACAATGCCACAGATGTCTCAAGTTTTGAGGGAGCATGCAATTGGCATGCTGACTGCAGGAACGTCCACCAGAGCTGTTGCCAGATAACTGTATGTTAATTTCTCTACCATATGCCGCCTCCAACGTCATTTTAGAGAATTTAACAGTACTTGCACCTGGCCTCAACCGCAGACCACGTGTATGGCGTTGTGTGGCATGTGGGTGAGTGGTTTGCTGATGTCAACATTGTGAACAGAGTGCCCCATGGTGGCGGTGGGCTTATGGTATGGGCAGGCATAAGCTACGGACAACAAACACAATTGCATTTTATCGATGGCAATTTGAATGCATAGAGATTAATCCGCCACCATTACCTCATGTTTAAGCATGATAATGCACGGCCCCATGTCGTACTGATCTGTACACAATTCCTGGAAGCTGAAAATGTCCCAGTTCTTCCATGGCCTGCATACTCACCAGACATTTCACCCATTGTTTGGGATGCTCTGGATTGACGTGTACGACAGCGTGTTCCAGTTCCCACCAAAATATCCAGCAACTTCACACATCCATTGAAGAGGAGTGGGACAACATTCCACAGGCCACAATCAACAGCCCAATCAACTCTATGCGAAGGAGATGTGTCACACGGCATGAGGCAAATGGTGGTCACACCAGATACTGACTGGTTTTCTGATCCACGTCCCTACCACGTCCCTACTTTAAAAAAAGAAGGCATCTGTGACCATCCCAGTCATGATATCCATAGATTAGGGCCTAATTAATTTATTTCAATCGACTGATTTCCTTATGAACTGTAACTCAGTAAAACTCTTTGAAATGGTTGCATGTTGCGTTTATATTTTTGTTCAGTATAGTTACAAAACAATAGAAAATGAAGTTGTGTATTGCTGCCGTTTGTCTGATATCCAACAGTCCACGATCAGCTCTGTTGACCATGAGAGCATTTAGCAGACACAATGGCTCGAGGCATAATATTTAGTCTCGGAATAACACGTGGCCCATTGTTTACCTTGTCATCAATGACAAGTGGCCAATTGTTTACCTTGTTACCTGGCAACGACCACAAGGACGTTTCAAAGAAGTGTCAATCAAGGCGAGCTCATGAATATAAGCTCCCCGCCCACTCAGCGTATTCTTTCAAGCTTTCTGATAGATAGAGATGAGAGAAAAAGGTACAATTTCTTAAATTCTTAGCATTTTTAATTAATAGCGTAAAAATATTATAGGTGATGTTTTGGTCATTCAAAGGCTATTTTTACTTAGGAAATAGGATGACTGTGCCGGGACCGTTAAGTAATGTCTTACTGACTGCACTTCTAATTCATATTAGACCAATTCCTTTTCAACATGACTTGTCATTCTATGTCCATTTTTTATTTAACCTTTTATTTAACTAGGGAAGTCAGTTAAGAACAAATTCTTATTTACAGTGACAGCCTAGGAACAGTGGGTTAACTGCCTTGTTCAGGGGTAGAACGATAGATTTTTTACCTTGTCAGCTCGGGGATTCGATCCAGCAACCTTTCGGTTACTGGTCCCTTAATCAGGACCTTCTCTGATCCTCTTTGATCTCCAGGATCATTATTTGTGGACTTTACAGGTGTGTCTAAGAACCATTGTTCTCACACAAACAATGTCAACTGTGGTTAACTATAAAACAACAACCTTTAAACACCATATCTGTGTTGTTTTAAATGTAACTGTCTGCTTGGCCTTTCCCGCCAAACTGGATTCTATTTTTAGCTGTCCCATAAATGTCTGAGGCCTGCAATATGTATGTGGCATGATAGATATAGTGGAGATCTGAGATCAGACAATTTTGATGTAATTCCTGCTTACAAAGATCTACAAGACTCGGCTCATTGCAACTTGAATCCCCTGGTATGTGGATAAGTGTAACATTACTGAATACATGACTTGCTTTTATCTTGGTCTTAAACAGGTTTAGACGAATGTTATCATTATAGGAGCTTGGTTCAAGTGAACCCTGACAGCATTAATCATCATTTTATCATTTACAATCTGAGGAGAGTGGAAAGCAAGTTGATGAATACATTTGATGGGATAATTGAGAGTAAAATGTATTGTACTATCACAAACCAATTGTGCTGATACTAGATTGCACTGGTCATGCTGTTCCTAAAGAGTGCATCCACGCAGGCACATTCTCTCTCACACAGCCAGGCACACACACTAGTAAACCAAGAATGCAAAGTACCAGGCAAAGCCCTGCCAGCATGCTGACTACTTCAGTGATTCCTTGTTTCCTAAAGAGCGCACACACACTCTGACTGAAAAAGATGCTGGCAGGTCTGGTGAGGGAGCCACCTGGGACTCTGTCTAAAGTGTTTGCTTGGGCCTCAGGTCCAGGCCAAGCATGCCTGTGAGGGCAGCAGACAATGTTGGGACCTGTTCTGGCCTTGGCGTGTGAAGAGATGCCCGCCATTGCATCGGTTTAGGTGGCAGCACTGGCTCCAACTCTGCTGGCTTCTGGGCGGGCTGGCGCTCTAGGGGGACAGATGAAATACTCTATTATTAAGTGCTTGTTAAGTTGTGAATGAGAGACTGATGAAGTGTGTGCAGCCTGCACAAGATAGCATAGTGCATGAATGCAACTTTTTTTCAAATCATCATTAGAGTCACATCATCGCTGGAGGCGAGAAGCAGGTATAGGGAGTGAACATTTACTGAAACACGGACATGAAACAGAACAGCGTCTGGACAGGGGAACATTTACTGAAACACGGACATGAAACAGAACAGCGTCTGGACAGGGGAACATTTACTGAAACACCGACATTAAACAGAACAGCGTCTGGACAGGGGAACATTTACTGAAACACCGACATTAAACAGAACAGCGTCTGGACAGGGGAACATTTACTGAAACACGGACATTAAACAGAACAGCGTCTGGACAGGGGAACATTTAATGAAACACGGACATTAAACAGAACAGCGTCTGGACAGGGGAACATTTACTGAAACACGGACATGAAACAGAACAGGAACAGCGTCTGGACAGGGGAACATTTACTGAAACACAGACATTAAACAGAACAGGAACAGCGTCTGGACAGGGGAACATTTACTGAAACACAGACATTAAACAGAACAGGAACAGCGTCTGGACAGGGGAACATTTACTGAAACATGGACATTAAACAGAACAGCGTCTGGACAGGGGAACATTTAATGAAACACAGACATTAAACAGAACAGGAACAGCGTCTGGACAGGGGAACATTTACTGAAACACGGACATTAAACAGAACAGGAACAGCGTCTGGACAGGGGAACATTTAATGAAACACGGACATTAAACAGAACAGCGTCTGGACAGGGGAACATTTACTGAAACACAGACATTAAACAGAACAGGAACAGCGTCTGGACAGGGGAACATTTACTGAAACACGGACATTAAACAGAACAGGAACAGCGTCTGGACAGGGGAACATTTACTGAAACACGGACATTAAACAGAACAGCGTCTGGACAGGGGAACATTTACTGAAACACAGACATTAAACAGAACAGGAACAGCGTCTGGACAGGGGAACATTTACTGAAACACGGACATTAAACAGAACAGGAACAGCGTCTGGACAGGGGAACATTTACTGAAACACAGACATTAAACAGAACAGGAACAGCGTCTGGACAGGGGAACATTTACGAAATCAATGCCGACACAGGGAACAAAGTGAGGAGCAGACAGAAATAGTGAATTCAATCAACAAATTGAAGGAGTCCAGGTGAGTCCCATATTGCGCAGCTGCACATAATGATGGTGACAGGTGTGCGTAATAAAAGGTAGCATGGCGCCCTCGCGTGCCCGAGAGCGGGAGCAGGTGTGACAGCCTTAGAATGTATTAGAAATCAGAACACAGTGCCTTCAGATAGTATTCAGACCCCTTGACCTTTTCCACATGTTACGTTACAGCCTTATTCTAAAATGGATCAAATAGTTTTTTCCCCTCATCAATCTACACACAATACCCCATAATGACAAGACAAAAACAGGTTTTAAGAAATGTTTGCAAATGTATTAAAAAAAAACGGAAATGTCACATTTACATAAGTATTCAGACTCTTTACTCTGTACTTGTTGAAGAACCTTTGGCAGCGATTACAGCCTTGAGTCTTCTTGGGTATGATGCTAAAAGCTCGGCGCACCTGGATTTGGGGAGTTTCTCCAATTCTTCTCTGCAGGTCCTCTCAAGCTCTGTCAGGTTGGATGGGGAGCGTCGCTGCACAGCTATTTTCAGATCTCTACAGAGATGTTCGATGTCCGGGCTCTGGCTGGGCCACTCAAGGACATTCAGAGACTTGTCCCGAAGCCATTCCTTCGTTGTCAATAACACCATCCTGGCCTCTCCAGCCTGTAATTGAGCGACCTAGTGCTACACTCCCTGAGTCAAGGTTCTCCACCTTCTCCACAGTCATTTCAGCTGATGTAACCCCTGAGTCAAGGTTCTCCACCTTCTCCACAGCCATTCAAGCTGATGTAACCCCTGAGTCAAGGTTCTCCACCTTCTCCACAGTCACTGCAGCTGCTGTAACCCAGCTGGTTAGGACAATGAGGCCCTCCACTTGCTTACTTGACCATATCCCAACCTCCCTTGTCAAGACCTGCTTACCTGCTCTAGAGCCTCTCTTCATGGAAATCATCAAGAAATCCCTCACCACTGGATGTGTCCCTCCTCAGCTCAAACTCGCCTCAGTCACACCAATACTTAAAAAGCCTAGATCTGACCCTGACGATCCCCAGAACTACAGGCCTCTCCCCGAACCTGCCCTTCCTAGGTAAGCTCCTCGAACGTGCAACTCCAACGCCATCTGGCCACATACAATCTACTCAAGCCTTTCCAGTGGAGTTTCAAAGCTTGACAAAGAACAGAAACTGCCTTGGTAAGGGTCACCATTGACCTTCTCATGAATGCTGACTTTGGGAGGCTGCCAGCATCCTCAATGCCAAGAGTGTGCAAAGCTGTCATCGAGGCAAAGGGTGGCTATTTGAAGAATCTCAAATATAAAATATATTTTAATTTGTTTAACACTTTTTTGGTTAGTACATGATTCCATATGTGTAATTTCAAGAGTTTTGATGTCTCCAATATTATTCTACAATGTAGAAAAAAATAAAAAATAAAGAAAACCCTTGAATGAGTAGGTGTGTCCAAACCTTTTGACCGGTAGTGTATATTACTACAAAAAATGTATCACATTCTCTGTGTATGTTCATATATTTTGATACATTGAATGTTAATATTTTGAAACTATGTTATACATTTTTTTTACCTCCTTTTTCAGGAAGTGATGTCACTGAGTACTGCCCCCTATATATAGGACCTTCCAACCCCACCTGGGATATGGAGGCCTGATGAAGACCTAAGGGTCGAAAACGTAAATAAATATCATGTGCGGCGTTTTCCTTTCTGCTTTCCAAAAGTAAGGCAAAGTAAGGCAAAATAAAAATCACAAACCATAAGTTATTATATATAATCATTGTAGCATATAGACTTTTTCAGAAACATCTTCTATTCTTACTTACAATAAAAAATAAATAAAAAAATAAAAAAGTGACTCCAGAATGGCACTAGATATTATTCACCATTCAGTTCCTATTGGGCAAAACATAATCCAAAACACAACCACAACAAACCGCAAATGCATCCAACAAGTTTGCACAAGCTTGATGTAGTCATTGTGTGCAAGGAATATGGAACCAAATACTAAACTTTAGACTACTTTAATACACTATTCATGGGTTGTACGTTTCATCACAATATTGTTTTAAACAGTCATTTTAAGACTGATGCCCAACTGAGCATTCTACTCAATACATTATCATTGGGTGCTGATGAAGATTTAGTTTAAAGTGCGTTACTGTGGCTTGGAAACATAATGACATTTAAATAGGAGGCAAACCATCACGGTCACCTAATAATCCCCAGTTTACAATTGGCTCATTCATCCCCCTCCTCTCCCCTGTAACTATTCCCCAGGTCGTTGCTGCAAATGAGAACGTGTTCTCAGTCAACTTACCTGGTAAAATAACGGATAAATAAATAAAAATATATATATTAAAAAAACACCTAGTAGGACAACATTTAGTCATCATTCTGGTGTCCGAAGATTAACTTTAGATGCAGTATAACTTTAGCTAGCTAAGGTTAACGTTAGCATTGCTAGCTATTTCTGACTAACTTTGCTAGCAAAAATGTCAACATTGCCATCTCTCTGAAAATAAATTTCACAACATCATAATGCGACAAAGCAGTTTACTACAAATTATTTGTCTACTTTAGCAATGTCACCGTATTTACACTATAGTGTAATTTTGACTAAACAGTCATTAGCCCCCTTTCAATATGACTGGGCACCAGTCACCTTTAGGGCACCAACGTGGTAAAACGAGGTATTTTAAGAACGTTCATAACAATGGCATGACATAACCGCGTGACTGTGCAACCCCATGAATAAGGGAATTTGTCCAAATACTTATGACTTATTCAAATGGATACAGTACATTAAGTGTTTTCATTTCTAAATGTATGAAAATATCCTCAAATAAAAGCTGACATTCTGTACTGTCACATAATAGGAAACATTCTATCTTAAATCTAAAATGTTGGAGTATGGAGATATTTTTATTTATTTTAGCCTCACTGTCCAAGCACATGTGGAGGGGATTGAAAAACTGACCTTAGATCAGTGTCAGAGGAATATGTACACCTGACATACCCAACTAGAAAACTGTGTATTTGGCCTCAACTGACTTTACAGCCATGGGTCTTCTCACAATGGATTGAGTATATATTGAGATCAGAGCTGGGGGTATATTTCAAGTCAATTCAGGAAGTGAACTTTTATTTATCACAATTTACTTCCTGAATGAACTGAATTGTGATTCTTCCACTCCAGCACTAACATACTGAACCCGATTTCAAGTAATTAAGAGCTAAATGAAAGATTATGATCAGTAGATTTAGCTAACCCGTGCTGGTTTATTTTAGTTTATTTCACCTTTATTTATCCAGGTATTTAACCAGGTAGGCTAGTTGAGAACAATTTCTCATTTACAACTGCGACCTGGCCAAGATAAAGCAAAGCAGTGCGACAAAAACAACAACACAGAGTTACACATGGGATAAACAAACGTACAGTCAATAACACAATAGAAAAATCTATATACAGTGTGTGCAAATGTAGTAAGATTAGGGAGGTAAGGCAATAAATAGGCCACAGTGGCGAAATAATGACAATTCAGCATTAACACTGGAGTGATAGATGTGCAGATGATGTGCAAGTAGAGCTGTGTGCTGGGGTGGAATAAAAGCCTTCATACCATGCGTATGGGATGTCCAGAACAGGAGTTGCAGGTCCCTGATGACGCCGACAGACACGGTCACCCTGTTTCCAGATCCTAGCCAACGTTGTACTATTATCTTTTTTGTGTGTGTTATTGCTTACATCATTTGCTCAGAACATTTCTTGTATTATTACCTAAAGCTCAAAATAACTTTTGGATATTAGATTGGCGGTCACTCACCAGAAATGTGAGCAGAAATTTGACTTCCCTGACCTGGATCCTTTGTTTGAAATTCTCAAGTCAACACTATTCATCCCGGGGGCTGCACCAAAATTCCGATGTGGGAGAAGAGGAAGAAGAAGTGGAGCCGTAGTAAGACTCAGGTGGCATACATACCATCCACCGCTTCTGAGTATATTACTCGCTAACGTTCAGTCCCTGGACAATGAAGTACACTAGGTCAGGGCAAAGATCTTCCAGAGAGACATCAGGGAATGTAACATATTCTGTTTTACGGAATCATGGTCTCTCTCTCTGGATATATTGTCTCCGTCCATTCAGCCAGCGGGGTTCTCCGTCCATCGCGCGGAAAGGAATAAAAAAAAATATTTCCGTGAAAAAGAAATACGGAGTGTTACGTCTACTCCCATTCCGGCGCTCGATGTTGCCAGTTTACTAACCACCACACCTGGCAACCCATCATTACGCACACCTGGCAACCCTCATTACGTACACCTGGCAACCAACATTACGCATACCTGCGCCCCATCATTGGTCAAACCTGGACTTCATCACTACCCTGATTAATTCCCTTTTATCTAGCACTCCCTAGCATTACTCTTCTTGTTTTGTATCGCTCTATGTTCATTGTTATTAAACTGCACCTGCTTCCTAAATCTCAGCATCATTGTTACACAGAGGGATTTGTTTAATGATTACCAACTCAGGGTGTGATTGTGGATAACATACAGGAACTCAACTCCTTCTGTTCTCCCAATCTGGAATACATCGCCATCAAATGCCGATTGCATTACCTCCCGAGATAATTTTCTTCGGTCTTCGTCACTGCCGTGTGTATTCCCCCCAAAGCCGACACCACGGCGGCTCTCAAGGAACTACATTGGACTATGTGGCGGGAGTGGTTAGAGTTGTTAGAGAGTCGGGCCAGTAACTGAAAGGTTGCTAGATCAAATCCCTAAGCTGACCAGGTAAAAATATGTTGTTCTGCCCCTGAACAAGGCACTGTTCCTATGCTGTCATTGTAACGCTCGTCTGAAGAAGAGGACCAAAGCGCAGTGTGGTACGTGTTCATGATTATTTATTCAAACTGAACACTGAAACAAAATAACAAAGTGGAACAAAACGAAATAGTTCTGTCTGGTGCAAACACAAAACAGAAAACAACTACCCACAAAACACAGGTGGGAAAAGGCTACCTAAGTATGGTTCCCAATCAGAGACAACGATAGACAGCTGTCCCTGATTGAGAACCATACCCGGCCAAAACAAAGAAATTCAAAACATAGAATGCCCACCCCAACTCACGCCCTGACCAAACCAAAATAGAGACATAAAAAGGATCTCTAAGGTCAGGGCGTGACAGTCATTGTACATAAGAGTTTGTTCTTAACTGACTTGCCTAGTTAAATAAAGGTAAAATAAATAAAATGTGCTAAACTGAAACTGCATATCCTGAAGCTGCATACTCTACTAAAGGAATGTTACCAAAATTCTATCAACACATATCCTCATCATGGACTCTGGATCATTGCTAATCTCCCTTCTGGGATGGCTACAAGGCCCTCCCTTTGGCAAATCAGACCACACCTCCATTCAGATCCTTCCCACCAATAGGCAGAAACTTAAGGAAGAAATGTAAATAAAGCAGGAAAAAGACCACAGCAAAGGGATGCATTTGTTACATGCAGTACATTCCTGTTCCTGCCAATATCAGATCAAAAAAGATATATATTCTGAAGGGAAATCATCATGATCAGAACATTTTTGTTCTGTAGGTCTCAAAATATGTAAATAGTACACAAAGCAGTTTAAAATGTATAGGTTTACCAAACTGTTAAGTGATTATCATTTAAGAGAAGTAGGATTAAGTAATGGTAACTTTTATTTTAACAAATCAGATGACAATCACATCAAAAGTAAAGTGAACATTGCATTGTGAAAAGCAAGTACTGTAGATGAACATGTATTGCAATGTGAAACATGTATTTCTAGATGAAACACTGATTAAGTTCGGTGAAGACTGTGTGATTATGTGTGATGTTCTCAGTCAATTGAAAATGTGCTTAGAGTTTTGAAACAACTGCCTTTTTGATGATCTGTTTTGAGTTTTGAGTTGTGAAAGAGTTGTGAAAATATACCACAGACGTGTGAAAATTGAACCAAAGCCTTGAAAAAACCTGTAACTTTAAATATCAACCGCTCTACAACGCAGGTTTTCTGGTTTATGGATTGAATCGAGCCCTTTAGTCTGTGCTCGCAAAGAAGTTTTATCACCACAGACAAGAGTTTGCCTGAGACACCCCAACCCCTTGGCTCTCGTCAGCATTTTTTTTTTTTACATGATTCAATCCATTAAAATGTCACAGGTATGTAAAAATCTAAATCTGGATGTGAAATGTCACATGCCGTGGCATGGATCCAGAAAACAACTGAGCTGGTTGTTTTTTACCCCCTGTCTGTGACCTTCTCCGCAGCCAATGGCCATGTTCTGAAACTGAGTGTCAGAAATACATGCAGCCTAAAGTTGTTTAGGATTGTTTTATGACCCTCCGTCAGAGAGACGGTATCAAACCACATCTGCTGAGCTGTTCTTGAATCTCCAATATAGGAAGTGTACCAAAGCAACAGATCATTTACAAGCTCAATATGGCCATGTGTCAGAAATACATCCAGCTTCCACAGCAATATATCTAAAGTCATTTGGCATTGCTTTATTGTCATTGGAGCCGTGCACCAGAAGATATGACCACATACAAAACAGACTTATACTTGACATGGCCATTATACTGATCAGTCAAATACCTGCTTCTTTTTGGACAGCTTTATTTTTACATGTTCAAATGTCAAGACAAGACAGATTGTAGGAAGACACAGTCAAGGACAAGAAAAGTCCAGAACTAAGAACATCAATAAAACTGGGAATCCCACACCCTCCCTTCAGCTGCAGCTGTTGGAACAAAAGTCTCTGGGGGAGCAGGGGTCTCATCCTAGCCAAGCTTTTGGAAGATCCAAGACAAGTAGCAGCCCAATCCACTAGATGGCCCAACCAACGATCAACGTTAAGAAGTGAAACACCTCACATCCAGTCACACTATTGAAAGACTGATTTTAATCATGGGGGGAATGTTGAATAGAAGGTGTTAACAATGACTCAATGACCCCAAGCCTTCTGGGAATTCTATGAAGTCCAAAAGTTATGGGCGGAGTTAGAAAGTTGGCTGTCAGAAGTATCTCAATGTAAATGTACTTTTAATCCGTTCTGTCTGCATATTTCAAGACATGTCATATGAGGTGCAGTGAGAAACCTGATTGGTTGGAAGTTACTTTTCTCATCAATCATCTTGAAGAAACATATATTTAAAACCTGGAAATCAACCAATCCTCCATCACCAACACAATGGAAAGGTCAAACGCTTTATTATCTAAATGTTGGAAGTGTGTGGGTGATGGGGCGCTGGAGATGGGATAGGGTGTTGGAGATGGGATGGGGCGTTGGAGATGGGATGGGGCACTGGTGATGTGGATGGGGGCACTGGAGATGGGATGGGGGCGCTGGAGATGGGATGGGGGCGGTAGAGATGGGATGGGGGCGCTGGAGATGGGATGAGGGCGGTAGAGATGGGATGGGGGCGCTGGAGATGGGATGGGGGTGCTGGAGATGGGATGGGGGCGGTAGAAATGGGATGGGGGCGCTGGAGATGGGATGGGGGCGGTAGAGATGGGATGGGGGCACTGGAGATGGGATGAGGGCACTGGAGATGGGATGGGGGCGCTGGTGATGTGGATGGGGGTGGTAGAGAATGGATGGGGGCACTGGAGATGGAATGGGGGCACTGGAGATGGGATGGGGGCGCTGGTGATGTGGATGGGGGCACTGGAGATGGGATGGGGGCGCTGGTGATGTGGATGGGGGCACTGGAGATGGGATGGGGGCGCTGGAGATGGGATGGGGGCGCTGGAGATGGGATGGGATGGGGGCGGTAGAGATGGGATGGGGGTGCTGGAGATGGGATGGGGGCGGTAGAGATGGGATGGGGGCGCTGGAGATTGGGGCGCTGGAGATGGGATGGGGGCGCTGGTTATGGGATGGGGGCGCTGGAGATGGGATGGGGGCGCTGGAGATGGGATGGGGGCGCTGGAGATGGGATGGGGGCAGTAGAGATGGGATGGGGGCGCTGGAGATGGGATGGGATGGGGGCGGTAGAGATGGGATGGGGGCGCTGGAGATGGGATGGGGGTGGTAGAGAATGGATGGGGGCAATGGAAATGGGATGGGGGCACTGGAGATGGGATGGGGGTGCTGGTGATGTGGATGGGGGCGGTAGAGATGGGATGGGGGCACTGGAGATGGGATGGGGGCGCTGGAGATGGGATGGGGGCGCTGGTGATGTTGATGGGGGTGGTAGAGAATGGATGGGGGCACTGGAGATGGAATGGGGGCACTGGAGATGGGACGGGGGCGCTGGTGATGTGGATGGGGGGCGCTGGTGATGGGATGGGGGCACTGGAGATGGGATGGGATGGGGGCGGTAGAGATGGGATGGGGGTGCTTGAGATGGGATGGGAGCGGTAGAGATGGGATGGGGGTGCTGGAGATGTGGCGATGGAAGGAGAAACAAAATTATGCAGTTTGAGGCCATGTGGCAGGAAAGTTTGTGGATGATGTTGTGGATGTATGTTGCCGTTTGTGAATTGTATTGTTTAGAAATATATATATATTAAAAATAAAAATAAGACGTTGAATGGAAGGTTGTCCAGTTTAACTGATGCTGTGGTAATATGTAACGGGGTAGAACCGGTTGATGAATTATGAACGGGCCCTTGTTGGTCTACCAGTCCCAGGAGTGGCTCATAGTTAATTAGGGCGTGGCCCCTTGTTGTGTAATTCAGGGGGTCCATCTCCTTACTAAGTACTGGTCGGCGTGCCTTAGGAGCAGTGGTGGATTTAGGTATAGGCAACATGGGCAGCCACACAGGGCGGCATCTTGCCGGGGGCGGTACGGGACACCCGCACACATTTTTTGGGAATAGTGACATTTGCGCGATGGGTTTTCTATCGCTCATTTGCACGTCACGTCAATGATGTCATGTCACCATGTGGTACTGTGGGTCAATTAACCTCGTCGAAGTGGGCGCCCTGATTCTAGTCTGTGAGGGGGGCGGGGGTAGGTTGACCTCAGGTCTCCCCACTGGAAGCCTGAGGTAGGGGGAGCAGGGGAATCTATCAAATAGCACACCTCTAACTTTGTACTGTACCAATGTTTTGTGCGAAATTGTTAAGAATAATTTACAACCAGTCTGCACACCACCAAGGTGAATTGGTTTAGTCGTGACTCTTGGTTGACAGTTTTGGGGGATGGGTAATGTATTGATGCTCAAGCGCCAAATCAACACAAAGTTAATTCTATTTGTCTATGTTACTACTTTTTGATATTTATGAGTCTGATTTTGTATATACACTGCTCAAAAAAATAAAGGGAACACTTAAACAACACAATGTAACTCCAAGTCAATCACACTTCTGTGAAATCAAACTGTCCACTTAGGAAGCAACACTGATTGACAATAAATTTCACATGCTGTTGTGCAAATGGAATAGACAAAAGGTGGAAATTATAGGCAATTAGCAAGACACCCCCAATAAAGGAGTGATTCTGCAGGTGGTGACCACAGACCACTTCTCAGTTCCTATGCTTCCTGGCTGATGTTTTGGTCACTTTTGAATGCTGGCGGTGCTCTCACTCTAGTGGTAGCATGAGACGGAGTCTACAACCCACACAAGTGGCTCAGGTAGTGCAGCACATCCAGGATGGCACATCAATGCGAGCTGTGGCAAGAAGGTTTGCTGTGTCTGTCAGCGTAGTGTCCAGAGCATGGAGGCGCTACCAGGAGACAGGCCAGTACATCAGGAGACGTGGAGGAGGCCATAGGAGGGCAACAACCCAGCAGCAGGACCGCTACCTCCGCCTTTGAGCAGGAGGAGCACTGCCAGAGCCCTGCAAAATGACCTCCAGCAGGCCACAAATGTGCATGTGTCTGCTCAAACGGTCAGAAACAGACTCCATGAAGGTGGTATGAGGGCCCGACGTCCACAGGTGGGGGTTGTGCTTACAGCCCAACACCGTGCAGGACGTTTGGCATTTGCCAGAGAACACCAAGATTGGCAAATTCGCCACTGGCGCCCTGTGCTCTTCACAGATGAAAGCAGGTTCACACTGAGCACATGAGCACATGTGACAGACGTGACAGAGTCTGGAGACGCCGTGGAGAACGTTCTGCTGCCTGCAACATCCTCCAGCATGACCGGTTTGGCGGTGGGTCAGTCATGGTGTGGGGTGGCATTTCTTTGTGGGGCCGCACAGCCCTCCATGTGCTCGCCAGAGGTAGCCTGATTGCCATTAGGTACCGAGATGAGATCCTCAGAGCCCTTGTGAGACCATATGCTGACACATGCACATTTGTGGCACCCAATTCGTTACATTCGATTGCTTAGCAGGACAGGAAACTGGAACAATTCATGCACTTGTCAAAAGAACACATGGTCATCCCTACTGCCTCTGATAAGGCAGACTCAATAAACACATGGTCATCCCTACTGCCTCTGATAAGGCAGACTCAATAAACACATGGTCATCCCTACTGCCTCTGATAAGGCAGACTCAATAAACACATGGTCATCCCTACTGCCTCTGATAAGGCAGACTCAATAAACACATGGTCATCCCTACTGCCTCTGATAAGGCAGACTCAATAAACACATGGTCATCCCTACTGCCTCTGATAAGGCAGACTCAATAAACACATGGTCATCCCTACTGCCTCTGATAAGGCAGACTCAATAAACACATGGTCATCCCTACTGCCTCTGATAAGGCGGACTCAATAAACACATGGTCATCCCTACTGCCTCTGATAAGGCGGACTCAATAAACACAAATGCTTTGTTTGTAAATTATGTCTGAGTGTTGGAATATGACCATGGCTATCGGTAAATAAAATTGAAAAAACAAGAAAAATGTACCGTCTGATTAGCGTAAAAAAAGGAATTTTAAATGATTTATTATATTGAAAACCAGAGACTTTGACTTTTACTCAAGTTGTAATTTACTGGGTGACTCAATTTTATTTGAGTCATTTCTTATGAAGTGTGGCGTACCGCCCAGTGGAGACTCATTGAGGCCTGGTGACAGACGTCCCTCTGCTGGACGTGCCAGGTCTCGACGGGCTCTCCTGCCAGGAATAATTGAGGCTGATTGTGGTTGGTGAGTAATCAAGGGGCTGATTGCTCACCAGCTGGGCAGAACATGTGGGTGGGTACTGGGGAAGAGAGGTTACTCCTGTATAGTTATGGGCAGTACCAGAGATAACGGAGGGAGTTGGGTTTTGTTCTCTATTGGATACAGCAGGAGCCCAGAGAACAGTATCCCGGAGGAGTCCTTTTTGTTTAGTATTTAAATAAACACCCTTGAAACTGAGCTAATGCAATTCTGTCTGTATATGATATGTCTAAACGTCTTGAACAAACCCCCTGGTCTTCCACAGAAGGTATCTTCATTTTTAGTCAAGTATGACAATTGGGTAATTTTTCCACCACCACATTTACAGTATGTTTACGTCGTCTGATCACCAGAGATAATGTGTAATCCGGTCTGTTTCCTGAGAACTTTGTTCTGAGAATTTCACCATAATCTCCAGTGTTCCCTTTCAATTGCTACCATGGTTATGCATATGCTGCTCTCTTTATTTATTTTGTGAAATGTTTCAATCTGGGTCTTTCCATATACTGTAGGTCAATACCCCCCCAAGTGTAAAGGGTTCATTTTAGATTTTAGGCATCCATAGCTCAGTCTATACATTTCAGATTGGTTGCATTTCTCCAGCCCCATCACTCATCTGTTTACCAAAATAAGTGACATTTGTTGTTGGAATCCCAGAATACTATATGGTACAAAGTACAATATTTTTATGGTATGAAAAACTGTTTGCTGAGTAATAAGTCCACCGTCACAAGGGGTATGTAGGCCTACACGTTTTTAATCAACAATCATTTTCACCATGAAAATCATATTTTATGCAACACAGGAAAATGATATAAGACGTTTGTCTTGTTAATTCAGCAACTTCTTCTCTTGTTTATTCAGCAACTTCTTTGCCCTGTAAGAAAACAAAGAAAATAACAAATCTGTATTCATGAGTGTGTATAGACTTGGAAAGAGTATAATGGATCTAGCATTTAAGGCTCAGTGCTCAGCCTTAATCTTGTTATTTTTTTGCCCTACATGAAATGTGCTTATTAGCAATCTGAAATACCTACATTTTAGTGAGTGTTAAAAGTCAATATTGATTTCTGTGAAGACTGAATCATAGGTGGTGTTGATGTGGTCATATCTGAGCATTTGTCAGATGTAGGCTTAGTAGCAGCTCTGTACCTTTCCAGTGCTGCGGGATTTGGCTCTGAGCTTGTTGACTTGAGTCTCAGCGATGTCAGCACGCTCCTCAGCCTCCTCCAGTTCATGCTGAACCTTCCGGAACTTAGACATGTGGCCGTTGGCTTGTTCCTCCTGTGTGAGGAACAGAGAGGGAGAGCACAACATCAGCATTCAAAGTTTGAAGCTTCAGGTAGAAAATTAACACAATTTTTTTATAAGTATTTTAAGTTTTTATTTTTATTTTTATATGACAAATTTAGGATTGCAAAGTATGTAGGGAGACAGATGATACAGTAGAGAAAGTGAGTGGAGGGACGGGGGATCAAACCACTCCCTCTAGGGGTGTAAAAGTGCCTAACTCCCCTTGGATTTCGTCACATTTTATAGTCTTACAAATTAGGATTCAAATGGATTGAAATGTTATTTTTTGTCAACAATCCACATAAAATACTCTGGAATGACAAACTGGATTCAAATTATTTTTTTTACAAATGAAAAATAGAACAATGTGTTTGTCTATGGTGATTACATGGCAGTGTGCTTAATTTTATACACCTGTCAGCAACGGGTGTGGCTGAAAAATTTGAAGGGGTGTCCACATACTTTTGCATGTGTATACATGTATTTAAATATATATATATATATATATATATATAAAAAGTACCCCCGAGTCAATATAAATCTTTTTGGGTCAGTCTCTGAGAGCTTAACACACCTGGATCGTTCAATATTAGCCCATTATTACTTTAAAACTTCTTCACTGTCGATTTGGATGTTAATCACTGCTAGATAGACATATTTAAGTCTCACCATAGACTTTCAAGCAGATTTAAGTCAAAACTGTAACTCGGCCAACTGTAACTCGGCCAATCAGGAACATTGTAAGCAAATCCAGTGTAGGCTTGGTCTTGCTGAAAGGTGAATTAATCTCCTAGTGTCTGGTGAAAAGCAGACTGAACCAAGTTTTTCCTCTTTTTTCCTTTTGTCTTTGCCGAGCTCATGCTGTTTCCTGAAAAACTCCCCAGTCCTTGCCGATGACAAGCATACCCATAACATGATGCAGCCATCACCATGCTTGAAAATACTACTCTTTTTTGCAGTATTACTTTAGTGCCTTCCCAATGGCAAAAACTGGTTGAATCAACATTGTTTATACAACCAAAAAAACGCCATGATGTTAACTCAACATGGAAAACTGATTGTACTTGCAAAAAGTCATCAACGTAAGGGCTTTTTGTCTTTTTTTCAACCAAGATTTTACCTTAATTCATAGAAGTGGTGACATTTGTTGTTGATTTCACGTTGAATTCACGGTTAGTTGACAACTCAACCAAATATAAATCAAAACTAGACCAAGAAATATCTGTGCCCTGTGGGTTCTTGCAAACAGGATGCATGTTTTGGAATATTTTTATACTGGACAGGCTTCCTTTTCATTCACTGTCATTTAGGTTAGTAGAAGATTAACTACAATGTTGCCGATCTATCCTCACTGTTCTCCTATCACAGCCATTAAAACTTCTTCGGGATAGCTCCCTTTTTTTAAATTTTCGCCTAAAATGACAAACCAAAATCTAACTGCCTGTAGCTCAGGCCCTGAAGCAAGGATTTGCATATTATTGGTACCATTTGAAAGGAAGCACTCTGAAGTTTGTGGAAATGTGGTAGATCTGGTAGAAGAAAATACAAAGACAAAACCAACCAGTTTTTTTGAATTTTCTTTCTACCACCGTCTTTGAAACGCAACAGAAAGGTCCTAAATCTAGCCATCACTCTGGTTGTATTTCCGATGGTGTCCACAAGAGGGCAGCAGTGTATGTGCAAAGTTTCAGACTGATGACTTGAAGTATGAGCAAGCTACATGACATTTAGTGTAAAGTCACCCAGCCACATTTGGGCAAATCGTGAAGGACACATTTACATTTACATTCCATTTTTCTGCAAGAAGATTGTCAAATCTGTATACTTGGACTTTGATTTAGCTTTTCCAGTATTTGTAGCCATATTGTAAGTTCAACATATGCAAAACACCCAATTTTCATAACTTCATAACTCTCCATATTCTTGCAATTTTTGTCCAAAAGGAAATACTCCTGTAAACTCATGTAAAGCCCAGCTCATTGGCTATCTAGCTAGCTTTGTTTGACCCTGATTGGTGCTTATTTGACAAAGTTAAAGTCAATCAAGTGAAGACGCCCGTGTCATTGGCGCGCCATGAAGGCGTCGCTCTCTGACCAAATGTGGTGTCCTATAGGATATACTACACTCCTAATGATATAGTGAAGTCTGGTTACGTTCTAGGATCTCTGAGGGATAAATACGAACGCAATTTGACTGGTTGAAATAACGTTTAGGGTTCGATTTTCACAGATTTCTTTCTTTGCAAATTGAACGAGTAGAAATACAAAATCGATCGTGCTATATGGACCTTTTCAGGATATGAAAATGTATTTTATCTAACAAAACAACACTTAATGTTATCTCTGGGACCCTTGGGAGGATAAATCAGGGCAAGATTTCAGAATGTAAGTACACATTTCACCTTATATTCACCTTTCACCTTACAAAAAAGTGTTTTGTTGTTAGGAGCTCTCCTCAAACAATAGCATGGCATTTTTTCGCAGTAATAGCTATTGTAAATTGGACAGTGCAGTTCTATTAACAAGAATTTAAGCTTTCAGCTGATATAAGAATTATATGTACCGACATTTGTTGTTTCTCTAAAATCTGCAGGAATGACACACGGCGCTGCAAGTTTTAAACTCTGTAACTGTTTTAAAATCACCAATACCCTCATGATAAAATTACTGATCGGTTTCCTTCCTCTCCGGCAACTCCGTTAGGAAGGACATCTGTATCTTTGTAGTGACTGGGTATATTGATACAATATTGAAAGCCTTATTAATAACTTCACCATGCTCAAAGGGATACTCAGCGTCAGCTTTCTTCATTTGACCAATCAGTGCCCTTCTTTGCGAGGCATTTGAAAAGCGTAAACTAAAATGTTGTAATGTCTACTAAGGAAGAAATATGATTTTGAATGTATGCTTTCAGAGTATTTGACTAATTGAGGGTGCTCACCGCTTCCTCAGCCTGTCTCTTGTAGGCCTTCACTTTCATCTGCAGCTTATCTACCAGGTCCTGAAGTCTGCCAACGTTCTTCTTGTCCTCCTCAGTCTGTGGGACAAGATCAAAGAGTCAAAGTCCAGTAGCTTTATACACAAACCTGTCTGTGTTTGTGTCAACCCACTTGGCAAAGGCATCAATTCAACATCTATTTCACGTTGGTTCAACGTATTTTCATTGAAATGACATGGAAACGATTTAACCAGTGTGCCCAGTGGGAAGTGTTTGAAGAAGGCACTTTCTCCTACCTGGTAAGTGAGCTCCTTGACTCTGCGCTCATACTTGCGGACTCCCTTGACTGCGTCTGCACCTCTTCTCTGCTCAGCCTCCACCTCAGTCTCAAGCTCACGCACCTTGTGTGGAAGAAATTAACGTAGGCATTTGTTTGAGGGGGTGAAATCAGACGTAACAAATCTTTTGTAGAACAGAGGTATATTGTTCTACTCTAGTCAAGGAGGCAAGATTGTTGTCTGTTCCTATTTACTTTTACAATTTTCATTGAAGGGGTCTGTAGTGATAACAGCTTTTCATTATCTAGGTGGGTTATTGAGAGAAAGTCACTACACAATGGTCCTGTGTATGTTATCAAATACATTTCCAGAAATCAGTCTTTCAATCCACCCTAATCCACCCTGCTGTTAACTCACCCTGGACTCCAGTTTCTGGAGCTGCTTCTTGCCTCCCTTCATGGCCAGGTTCTCAGCCTCATCCAGGCGGTGCTGTAGGTCCTTGACTGTGATCTCCAGGTTCTTCTTCATCCTCTCCAGGTGAGAGCTGGTGTCCTGCTCCTTCTTCAGCTCCTCAGCCATCATGGCCGCCTGGAATGGTAGTGTGTTTAATTTATGTACCAACTGGCACCAATCATAACGTCCCTCTGAGATCTTTGTTGTCGTAAACCAGCCCAGCTACCATTGGCCCTTGGTGACAAATCAAGTGGATGTAATTCAATAGATCATAAAGACTCACGTCAGTGATGGCCTTCTTGGCCTTCTCCTCTGCGTTTCTAGCCTCCTGGACGATGTCATCCACCTCTCCCTGCACCTGCACCAGGTCAGTCTCCAGCTTCTTCTTGGTGTTCAGAAGGCTGGTGTTCTGGAGGATGAAACAAGACCCTTTGTTTGAATCTCAAGAGAACTTACAAGCCACAAGGCAGACAAGGTATGCTTGGTTGAGTTGAATGAGAAATGGCTTAGAGCCGTACCTGGGAGTGTAGGAGTCCAACTCGCTCGCTGGCATCTACCAGCTCAGTCTCAGCCACTTTGCGGCCTCTCTCAGTCTGCTCCAGAGCAACTCTCAGCTCCTCAATTTCAGCCACCATCAGACCGTTCCTGCGCTCCACCATGGCTACCTGCTCCTTCATGTCCTCTGAGACACGGACAGCATCATCAAGGTGCAATTGGGCATCCTGGGGTTCAACATGACATAGGTTCATTATTACTTGTGGAAGTAGAGGCGATAGGATCGGTGATAGAACTGTTCATTGGTAAGAATTTCCCCAATATCCCTACCTTTCTACAGTATATTAGTCAACACTATTCAATTCCTCTGTTCTATTCTTTTCTACAGATTAATAAATAAATCCCTCCCCATGTTCAGATGTTTGAGCCTGATGTCCCAGTCCCTTTACCTTGAGCAGTCCCTGGACGTTCCTCAGCTGTTTCTGGGCCTCAGCGGCCTGCCTGTTGGAGTGGCTCAGCTGAATCTCCATCTCGTTCAGGTCTCCCTCCATCTTCTTCTTCACCCTCAGGGCATCATTCCTGCTCCTGACCTCAGAGTCCAGGGTGCTCTGCATGGAGTCAATCATCCTCTGGCTGTTCCTCTTGATCTGCTCCATCTCCTCGTCCTTCTCAGCGATCTTCCTGTCCACCTCACCCTTGATCTGGTTCAGCTCCAGCTGCACACGCAGAATCTTGGATTCCTCGTGCTCCAGTGTTCCCTGGACAAAGAGAAGCAGTCGGGTAAATTGTGTTCAACACATTTGGATGTGAATAACACGAGGAATTAAATATATATAACTACAATAAACACCATTACAGGGAGCATTGAACTGTAGCTGGCACTGGCTAGTGTTTCACTACTTTTCCCATCAAACAACGGCACTTTGTACCTCAGCCTCCTCCAGAGCGGTCTGGATCTCAGACTTCTCTGTCTCCACGGTCTTCTTGGCCTTCTCCAGCTCATGGATGCTCTTGCCAGTCTCTCCGATCTGCTCAGTCAGGTCAGAGATCTCCTCTGCACACACAAACACAGGAGCAGTTTAGACTTGGGAGATTTTCAGTAGATATCCCAACGCACTGAAGCTGACATTGAGGGTGCTTTCGTAAATTTGCTCTGGCTACCTACTCCGATTTCACAGCACTCTCGTCTGAGTGTGCCAGAGCACAGCATAATTGATGAATTTATGAATGCTCAACACCCTTTGAATATGGTCAATGTCAGTAAATGTCTGCAAAAAAGCGTAATTCAATTGTTGCCAACAGCACAGATACAGTCACCAACGCTCTGGATAACATGAAAACAGCCTAACCAGCTCTGTTAGGGTGAGTAAAATGGTCAGAGTGAGGTGTTCTCTCATTTGTGTCTGGAAGTAGCTAGCCAACGTTAGCCAGTTAGCTTGGGTGCTTGACTGCTGTTGTGAGGTCCGAACGCTCGGATCAAACCTACTCGTCGGCCAGAGCGCGTCCGGTGTTCTGAACACTCCGAGAGCAAAACGCTATGAATTTACAAACGGACAATCTGACAACACTCTGAATTTACGAATGCCCAGAGCGCACTCTGGCACTCCAGATGGAATTTACGAAAACACTTTCAATCATAATAATTCATTAATTAATCATCACTTCATACAGTCTTGCAAATCTAATTGCCCTGACTTCCTTGGGCTGTTCAAAGGAATATCGATTACAAGTTAATTTTAATTTTCATTTTATACCATTCTAAAATGGTGTAATAGAAATGTTGATGGTTACAGTTTCCTACATTTTCAAAACCCTAGTCAAACATGAGCCACGTAAAACTGCTGTCAAATGCTCACGTTGCAGGTTCTTGTTCTCTCTCTTCAGAGTCTCCAGATGATCCAGAGCCTCCTCGTACGAGTTCTTCATCTTGAAGAGTTCAGTGCTCATAGAGCGAGCCTCCTTCTGAGCTCCTTCCAGCTCAGCCTGACCCTCCTCATACTTCTGCTTCCACTCTGCCAGGACCTAGGGGAATCCATGAGATTTTCATTAGAAGTAATTGATGAAGAGTTTTGAATCAGAAAAATGCTACAATTATACCACAATTGATCATATAGCAGACAGAAAATGTCAACCTAGCGTGAGGTTTATTTATTTTCACCTTGTCAAAGTTCCTCTGCTTCTTGTCTAGGTTGGCGGCCATTGCGTTGGCTCTCTCAACGTCAATCATGAGGTCCTCCACCTCTCCCTGCAGCCTCTGCTTGGTCTTCTCCAGGGATGCGCACTTGGAGTTGGTCGCCTCAATGGTTTCCTCAGCGTCCTGCAGACGCTGGGCCAGCTTTTTCCTGTTGGACGACAGAGGGTGTAGGAATGTTACAATATATATGGACCCTCACCATCCACACGCTATATTTGTGTTTTTGCTGTTGCGTGTGACTCACTTGGCCTCCTCCAGCTCCTCTGTGCGCTGGATGGCATCAGTTTCATACTTAGTCCTCCACTGAGCCACCTCACTGTTTGCTTTGGACATACCACGTTGCAGCTCTGCCTTGGCCTCCTGCTCCTCCTCAAACTGCTCTCTCAGGAGGTCACAGTCATGGCGGGCAGACTGGACACCGTGGGCCAGGGCGTTTTTAGCCTGAAAGAGAGAAAGAGAAAGACAAAGAGATATTAGAGAGATAGTAAAACAAATGACAGTAGAAGTCTCTGAGGGTGGCGTAGTCACCGTCTATATGGCTATAAACTCTGTGGTCGGTAGTGTCCGTTTTGTGTCCCTTACCTTGACCTCCTCCTCAATCTGTCTCTTCAGCTCCTCCACCTGCTGGGTGAAGGCCTGTTTGCCTCTGGTCAGCTGAGACACCAGGGCTTCCTTCTCCTCCAGCTGGCGTCCAAACTCACCTGCAGGGATAGAGGGATATCTCGTTAATGGGGTCTCTGACCTCCTAAGATTGAAAATGTTATTTTTTTGGTATCGTAGGGCAATGTTATGTGGTGAATATTACGCTAGAAACTATTGTGGACTGGACTATCAGGATATAGTCCCCAATACATGTTATTGTGTTTTACTGAAGGAAAGCATCAGTTTGTTGTTCATTGTTGATGATGGTACCGTTTTCTGTCAGGAGTCTGGCCCTCTGTCCGCTGATGTCGTTGACCTGGCGAACATTCTCATCATTCTTAGTCTTGAGCTCACTCAGCTGGTCCTCAAGAGTACGACACATCTTCTCCAGATTGCCCTGTTAGTGAAACATGTTCCATCATTACTTTATATATGGGACTCCTGTCACCTTCAGCTCTCTTGAATGGTAATGTAGATGACCCTCCTCAACACTGCTTGATCAAAACATCACAACTCACCTTAGCCTTGGCGACGGCCTCCATGTTGCTGGAGAGGTCATCAATCTCCATCTTGTACTCGCTCTTCTCCTTCTCCAGCTTCTGCTTGACGCGTTGCAGGTTGTCGATCTGCTCCCCGAGCTCAGCCACACTGTCGGCCTGCTTCTTGCGCAGAGCGGCGGCTGTGGCCTCATGCTGCAAAGTGGACTCTTCAAGATCACGACGCAGCTTCTGGAACTCAGCCTCGCGCTTCTTGTTCATATCAATCTGAGCAGCAGTGGCGCCTCCGGCCTCCTCCAGCCTCTCGCTGATCTCCTCAAGTTCCCTGGAGAGATCGGCCCTCTGCTTCTCAACCTTGGCCCTGGCAGAACGCTCAGCTTCAATTTCCTCCTCCAGCTCCTCAATACGGGCCTAGACCAGGGGGCAGGAGCAGGGGGGGATGAACACTACAATGCAGATGAAACAATTTAATGTGTTCACACTAAGCCGGTTCCACTAATATATTCAGTAGAGAGTTTCCCATGCAGGAACCAAAACCACAACGGTAAAAAGCACCATATTTACAATGGTAAGAAGCACCAGTAAGAAGCACAATCTTCCATCCTACTGAGCCATCAGAAGCCACCAAGAAAAATGTGTGCTACCAGAATAATTGTTTTCAGGAAATGAAGGAAATTATTCAGGTGTGGGCTTTCCTGTACTGGAGCTGAGATCCTGTACTGTACCTGGAGTTCCTTGATCTTCTTCTGCAACTGAGCTCCCAGAGACTGTTCATCCTCAACCTTGCTGAGGAGCTGGCTGGTCTCAAACTCCTTTCTAAGAATCACAAACACGTAGATTGCAGAGTTTAGGTTTGATAGTGTAAAGAGAGAGTATCATGCCATTCAGTTAGCTTTTAAGAATCACATGCAAATGGTAATTCATAATTACAAGAATTAGTCAAGAACAACTATTATTTTAATCAATATAGCATGTAATACTGTCGTCATTTGTTTGTGTTTACTTCTTGATTTTCTCATCAGACTGCTGCTTGTCATTCTCCAGGTCCATTATGGACTCCTGGGCCAGTTTCAGATCTCCCTCCAGTTTTCTCTTGGATCTCTCAAGGTCCATACGGAGCTTCTTCTCTTGCTCCAGAGAACCCTCAAGCTATAAGATAAAAACACATATTGTTCAAATCTTAACAACTGAAGATAATATCATCTCACATACTATCATGGCCAAAATGTCAAACTCCTCTCACGTCGTCCACTTGCTGTTCCAGCTTGGTCTTGGCCTTGGTCAGAGTGTTGACTTTGTCCTCCTCTGACTGCAGGTCGTCCAGTGTCTGCTGGTGGGCCTCTTGGAGGGCTTTCTTCTCCTTGGTCAGTTTGGCAACACTCTCATCCAAAGACGCCATCTCCTCTGTCAGGTTTTTAACCTGAAAACCGCCACAACAAAATTAGTCGTTGGTCTCTTCACCATGAAGCGGACATTTAGTTTGATATACAGGTAACTGCCAAAAAAGGAAAACACCAACATAGGGTTTTTGGCCACCACGAGCTGCCAAAACAGCTTCAATGCTCTTTGACATAGATTATACAAGTGCCTGTAAATCTATTGGACTGATGTAACACCATTCTTCCACAGGAAATTTCATAATTTGGTGTTTTGTTGATGATTGTGGAAAACGTTGTCTCAGGCACCACACCAGAATCTCCTATAAGTGTTCAATCCGGTTGAGATCTGGGCACTAAGATACGCAAACACATACACACACCCTTTAAAAACCCCATGCTCCTTTGAGAGTCCTCTTTCAAAGTCACTGAGATCTCTTCTAACCGTGGTAGCCAAAATAATTGACTACTGGGAATTTTTATACATGACACAAAGCATGATGGGATGTTAATTGGTTCATTTTTTCATGAACCAACCATGTGTGGAAGCACCTGCTTTCAATACACTTTGTATCCCTCATTCACTCAAGTGTTTTATTTAGTCAATTACCTGTATATGACATTCATTTCATTCAGATTAGAAATGTCAACAAGTTCTGTACTATATATTCAACCGGTGTACACCATGCCAGTGTACTGAATGGAATTCATAAACGAGGGGGGAACATGCAATGAGTGTGGGGTGTACTCCGCAACTGAAAATCAACTCTTTTTCATTTTTCTTGCACCCACAATACGACTTGAATTCCATTTCTGTTAAGCTATATTTTGAGTTGATTATTGTTTGGTGGTTAGACTGTCTCTGGTAAAAACACGAGACCTTGTTTTCAGTGGCGTGCTTCTCCTTCTCCACTTTGGCTAGGGTGAGCTCCAGGTCATCAATGTCCTTCTTCAGCTCAGAGCACTCATCCTCCAGCTTCCTCTTCTTGGCAGTCAACTCAGCATTCATCTCCTCCTCATCCTCCAGCCTCTCAGTTGTCTCTTTGAGTTTGGCCTCTAGCTGGATCTTGCTCTTGATGAGCCCCTCGCACCTTTCCTCGGCATCATTCAGACTCTCACCTTCCTGGTTTCAGAACAGGAGAAAAAAATCAGAGGCCTCACTTTGTGTATCAAAATATAGACTTCATTTAGTCAGAGATCAGAGCAAATCAATATAAATGAATTAAATATATTTTTAACATGGGCTATAAAAATGTGGGAGTTAGCCACATACTTCAGTGTGTGCGTGTGTGTGTTTGTGTGTGTATTGATGTGTGTGTAAATATGCTTTTATGAGGGTTGTTGGTCACTCACAGATGCGACTTGGAGAGCCAGGTCTGCCCTCTCCTGCACCAGGGACACTAACTTCTCCTCCAAATGCTTCTTAGTGGCCAGAGCCTTGGCCAGGTCTGTCTTCATCTTCTCATAGTTCTCCTTCATGTTGGCCAGCTCCTTCTCAGTCTCAGCGCTCTGCAGCAGGGGCTTGATCTTGAAGTACAACTTCATCCATGGCCAGGTTTTCACATTCATGAATGAGCGGATGTTGTACTGGATGGAGAAGATGGACTCTCTGGTCGACAGAAAGGATAGAGTGGCATGGTGAGTGACATGCTTAATAAAGATACATTCTGGGAGTCAAAGAATAACAAATTGGAGCCCTGTGACACTTTTGGTATACAGTTGAGGAATTGGGCTCGAGAAATGTAACCAGGCATGATAATGGAAGGCTTTTCACTTTAAAATATTTACCAAACAAAAACCAATGATTTCAAAGTTTAACAAACCAAACAACTCTATACACAAGTACAATTTTTACAAAAACACATTCCCAGGAAGAACTGTGCAGATACAAAGTTAGTTAACAGAATGAAACTAGAGGAGATTTTACTGTATTCCTATTAACAAACGTCAAACTTTGCCAAGATGTCTACTATTTCTCACCTCCTCTCCATCATCTTGGAGAACTCTCTCCTCATGAGGAATCCACGGCTGAGAGCCTGGACCATGCCGACCAGAGCTGCCAGCTTCTCATCTCTCATCTCCTCCAGGACACCCAGCAGACCGGCTTTGAAGAACACCTGAAACAGGTTAACATTGTCAATGGAACCACAGTCAGATGGTGACAGATATAAATGGTTGACTCCAAAGAGGGGAACAACACCACTAGATGGATTTGAACAACATAAACATTGCAATTCTTACAAACAAACCATGGGATAGGTTGTTTATGAGTTGTTAGTTATTGTACAGTTGTAGATGAATAATGTCCACTGATATAGATAACTGCAGCCATACCACTCTAACACAATGCACATGATAATGAGTTGAGTTTCTCTGTTCTATACTTGTGACGTTTGAATATGAGGGGAAAAAAAGGTACAATGTTTATCCACCTTTTCAATTAGTTAAATGAAGAAGAAAGAACAATATCATGGATATACCAACTGGAGAGATTTTGAATGGTTAGGGTTTATATTATCATTGAAGTTGTGTTTTGTTGTCAGCCATGGCTGGGTTGTATTTGACTGACCTTGGTGTGTCCAAACTTATAATCCTCGTGATTTACATCAATGGACCCAAGCAGCTTCTCAGAAGCCTTCTTGTTGTCCATGAACTGGCCCTCGGGGATGACACTGGCATTCAGTACTTTATACCTGAATGAGGAGACATTTTTAACATGTATCAAGTTGTAACAGGTTGGACAAATTACGTGAAAGGTAAGCCTATTCTGATGCTGGGAAAACCCTTGGAGCAAGTATGTCTGTGGTCGTGTGTGTGTGTGTGTGTGTGTGTGTGTGTGTGTGTGTGTGTGTGTGTGTGTGTGTGTGTGTGTGTGTGTGTGTGTGTGTGTGTGTGTGTGTGTGTGTGTGTGTGTGTGTGTGTGTGTGTGTGTGTGTGTGTGTGTGTGTGTGTGTGTGTGTGTGTGTGTGTGTGTGTGTGTGTGTGTGAGTGTGTGCATTAGTGTTTGTATGCATGTACCTCTGCTTGAAGTCAGCATAGATGATTCTGCTGGGGAAGCCCTTCCTGCAGATCCTGATCCCCTCCAGAACACCATTACACCTGAGCTGGTGGATAACCAGGAAGTTCTGCATCAGACCTGGTAAAACAAACCAAGTCTCTTTTAATATTCATAAACAGGTTAAAGATGAAGATGGTTAAGGTTAGTGATACTGTACTGATAAGATGTCCTATTTAACTCAATATACACCTGGAGTCTTTGACTCGTTGGGGATCAGGCAGCGCACAAAGTGAGGATGAGTGCTCCTCAAGTTGGTCATCAGCTTGTGTAAGTTCTCCTGTAAGAGGGTTACAAACTATTTCCTCAGAAATCATTTATCATCGTCAAGGCTCCTTTTGAAGGACTGAATAGACACATTTCAAAAGCTCACCCTGAACTGGGAGGACACAGTCTGCATGGAACCACCCTTCTTCTTGCCACCTTTCTTGGCTTTATCTGTTACAATGAGGGGAAAAGCAAGAGATAATTAGAAAAGCACATTTCCTAGAGCGGGCAGAAGAAATAGAATAATAATAAGATGTAAGATATCTAGAGTGGTGTTGTCTTCAGCAAGAACACTAATTATAAACCAGATCATGTTGGGATATCTTCACACTTATCCTAATGCAAATGGTACCGATGAGATCGTGTAAATTAACACATATTGTAGGAGAAAATGTACCCAGTGAATAACCCTGAGAAATTGTGATACGTTCAAAGACGAATACAATTTCATTCGTGACAACAACAGTTGTAGTCCAACAGTGAAATGCTGACTTACGGGCCCTTCCCTACAATTTAGAGAGAAAAATATAGAAAAAAATAATAATGTGGAAAAAATACACAATGAGTAACAATAACTTGGCTATAGATACACGGGGTACCAGTACGAGTCGATGTGCAGAGGTACCAGGTCATTGAGGTAGATATGTGATGCTAGATACGTGATGCTAGTCTTACCCTCAGGTGGGGCAGCAGGGTACAGGGTAGCCATCAGTTTGACTGAGGCCTTCCCGTACATCAGAATAACTGATTCGTTCAGGGGGTCCTTGTTCTTCTCCAGCCAGCCAGTGATGTTGTAGTCCACAGTGCCGGCGTAGTGTACGAGAGAGAAGTGGGCCTCTGGCTTGCCTTTGGCAGGTTTGGGCTTCTCAAACGCCTTGGTTTTGCCAAGATGCTGGTCGTTCAACTTGTTCTTGAAGGTAGTGTCTGAAGCCTTGGGGAACATGCACTCCTCTTCAAGGATGGAGAAGATGCCCAATGGCTTTACGAAAAGAGATTTAAGAGACATTTATTCCTTTAGCAAACATGCTATTATAGGATTTTATTCCTTTAGGGTCACATATATGGAGACATATTGAGTTCTCAACCGTCAGATACGTTGTACCTCTGTGATAATATATCACACATCACTCGCTATGAGCTTTGCTGTTGAGGTCCAGTATAATCCTCACAGACAGCTTACCTTCTCAATAAGCTCAATGCAGGCAGCCAAGTCCATGCCGAAGTCAATGAAGGCCCAGACAATTCCCTCCTTCTTGTACTCCTCTTGTTCCAGGACGAACATGGTGTGGTTGAAAAACTGTTGCAGTTTCTCATTGGTGAAGTTGATGCACAGTTGCTCCATGCTGTTGTACTGTTGATGGAATTTCAAAAGGGATCATTTCATCGTACAAGGCTGTAATCCCTCTCAATCACAACTAATTGTCTTGTTCTGGTCTCATACTCACATCAAAGATCTCAAACCCGGCAATGTCGAGCACACCGATATAGAACTGCCTTGGATTCTTGGTGTCCAACATCTCGTTGATACGGATGACCATCCACAAGAACATCCTCTCATAGATCGACTTGCCCAGAGCCATGACTGCATTATAAACCTGCAAAGATAATACCTCAAATTAATACATGAGATATTGACCATATCTAGCGATAAGGTGATAAGCGCTTGGAAAAACAACATTAGACCTACTATTGAAAAAAAGACAATGTTCTCATCCCCAAAATAATTCCGGTGCTCAGAAAATGGTAGATGCTGTGTTTCACCTTACCTGAGCCACAGTCTGTCCCTTGGTCACGTACTCGTTGCCAACCTTCACTCTGGGGTAGCACAGACACTTCAGCAACTCAGCTGAGTTCAGGCCCAGCAGGTAGCCGATTTTATCAGCCACTGGAGAGAGAACCAACATCAACAGACTCAGGCACTCAAGATCGCTTGTTTCTGATGTTACACTGACAAAAATAGTTTGTCCAACTCTTTTGTGGGATTGGTTTTGATTTTCATCCTCATCCCTTGTTTCAAATCATTTTTGGAGGTTGGAATTTAGTCTCCGTCATGTATCTCCTACCTGATTCTCATGTGGTACTGTCTGTCTTACCGTTTCTATTTCTATGTTGGGGAATGGGACTAACGCTTTACATGTTGTATATCTATGAGTGGGACTCACCCTCTGTGCCGTCTGGCTCGGCCTGCTCCTCACGCTGCTTCTGCTTGAATTTCAAGTTGCCATGGTGCGTTACAGCTCCTGTCAGCTTGTAGATGGCCATCTTCTCATCATTAGTGAAGCCCAGGATTGTAATGGCATCCTGGAATTAGAGAGGAAGTACAACAGTGGTGAACTCAACAGTAGTTTGCTCAGTTACAGTACACTACAGTTCTGTGCTCACTCCAGAACAAATGGGATAGATAGAATTTACTGGCTTCTCTGTTCCACATGATTACTTTTGGCCAACAATATTATGTGGCAGCACAAAAGCAGTTTTACACAGTTCCACAGGACATTTAGTGCCACTCTCTTGTGGATGTCTTACTTTACCTAAAGGTGAAGTGTGGAGGCATGACGAGTGCCTTGAGACACATGTCTAACTAACTCAAAGGTGCCCAGCTGTCACCAAGTTGGAATTGCACAATGTTCCTACCCGTTCCATGTCTAGAGTTTGGTTAACCCTTTGTATAACTCACGTCTGTGGCATCCAGCTCTTCCTTGTCGTTGATGCTGGGCACAGTGATATGACCCTGGCTGATCATGGGGAAGTCGTAGGGGTTGGTGGTGAGGAGCGTCATTTCTGTGGACAACGGAGAACGGCTTCTCAGTTAAATCTCGTAGAATTCCCCTGTCCTACCTTTACGGTATCTCTCCCTCCTTTACTCAGTAGATGGACTCAAGGATAAACTCAGCAAAAAAAGAAACGTCCCTTTGTCAGGACTCTGTCTTTCAAAGATAATTCATAAAAATCCAAATTACTTCACAGATCTTCATTGTAAAGGGTTTAAACACTGTTTCCCATGCTTGTTCAATGAACCATAAACAATGAATGAACATGCACCTGTGGAACGGTCGTTAAGACACTAAAAGCTTACCATTCTTGTAGGCAATTAAGGTCACAGTTATGAAAACTTAGGACACTAAAGAGGCCTTTCTACTGACTCTGAAAAACACCAAAAGAAAGATGCCCAGGGTCCCTGCTCATCTGCGTGAATGTGACTTAGGCATGCTGCAAGGAGGCATGAGGACTGCAGATGTGGCCAGGGCAATAAATTGCAATGTCCGTACTGTGAGACGCCTAAGACAGCGCTACAGGGAGACAAGACGGACAGCTGATTGTCCTCGCAGTGGCAGACCACGTGTAACAACACCTGCACAGGATCGGTACATCCAAACAGCACACCTGCGGGACAGGTACAGGATGGCAACAACAACTGCCCGAGTTACACCAGGAACGCACAATCCCTCCATCAGTGCTCAGACTGTCCACCATAGGGTGAGAGAGGCTGGACTGAGGGCTTGTAGGCTTGTTGCAAGGCAGGTCCTCGCCAGACATCACCGGCAACAACGTCGCCTACGGGCACAAACCCACCGTTGCTGGACCAGACAGGACTGGTAAAAAGTGCTCTTCACTGACAAGTCGCGGTTTTGTCTCACCAGGTGTAATGGTCGGATTCGCGTTTATCGTCGAAGGAATGAGCGTTACACCGAGGCCTGTGCTCTTGAGCGGGATCGATTTGGAGGTGGAGGGTCCGTCATGGTCTGGGGCGGTGTGTCACAGCATCATCGGACTGAGCTTGTTGTCATTGCAGGCAATCTCAATGCTGTATGTTACAGTGAAGACATCCTCCTCCCTAATGTGGTACCATTCCTGCAGGCTCATCCTGACATGACCCTCCAGCATGACAATGCCACCAACCATACTGCTCGTTCTGTGCGTAATTTCCTGCAAGACAGGAATGTCAGTGTTCTGCCATGGCCAGCGAAGAGCCCGGATCTCAATCTCATTGAGCATGTCTTGGACCTGTTGGATCGGAGGGTGAGGGCTAAGGCCATTCCCCCCAGAAATGTCCGGGAGCTTGCAGATGCCTTGGTGGAAGAGTGGGGTAACATCTCACAGCAAGAACTAGCAATTCTGGTGCAGTCCATGAGGAGGAGATGCACTGCAGTACTTAATGCAGCTGGTGGTCACACCAGATACTGACTGTTACTTTTTATTTAGACCCCCCCTTTGTTCAGGGACACATTATTCAATTTCTGTTAGTCACATGTCTCTAGATCTAGTTCAGTTTATGTCTCAGTTGTTGAATCTTGTTTTGAAAAGTGAGAGGACGTTTCTTTTCTGGCTGAGTTTATATGTAGTATATAATAAATAGCATCAAATGACTGGACTGAAGCTCCTAGAGTAGTGCATCACTTGATAGGTCTTTCCCATGAAAGATATATTAAGACCTGGCCCATGTCTAGATGCCTTGTTATCTTGGATGTACTCATTGTAATAGTATTAATAGATGGACTATGATTATTAATTTTTTAATAAGTTCCACAGATGGAGGTGTGAATAATTTCACATCAACCTGTACTTTGCCTTACCAACTAGCTCAGGTTTGTGGCCTGTCATCAACTGGTAGAAGATGTGGTAGCCTCTCTCATCGGGCAGCTGGAAGGCCACTCTGGACTTCTCCAGCAGGTCTGGGAGACAAAGAGAGAGACAGAGAGAGACAGAGAGAGACAGAGAGAGACAGAGAGGGAGAGAGAGAGAGAGGGAGAGAGAGAGAGAGGGAGAGAGACAGAGAGAGAGAGACAGAGAGGGAGAGAGAGAGAGAGGGAGAGAGAGAGAGAGGGAGAGAGACAGAGAGAGAGACAGAGAGAGAAAGACAGAGAGAGACAGAGACAGAGAGAGAGAGAGAGAGAGAGAGAGAGAGAGAGAGAGAGAGAGAGAGAGAGAGAGAGAGACAGAGAGAGAGAGAGAGAGAGAGAGAGAGAGAGAGAGACAGAGAAAGACAGAGCGCAAGAGAGAGAGAGACAGAGCGCAAGAGAGAGAGAGACAGAGAGAGAGAGACAGAGCGCAAGAGAGAGAGAGACAGAGAGAGAGAGACAGAGACAGAGACAGAGAGACAGAGAGACAGAGAGAGACAAAGAGAGAGACAAAGAGAGAGACAGAGAAAGACAGAGAGAGAGAGAGAGAGACAGAGCGCAAGAGAGAGAGAGACAGAGAGAGAGAGACAGAGAGAGAGAGAGAGAGAGAGAGAGAGAGAGAGAGAGAGAGAGAGAGAGAGAGAGAGAGAGAGAGAGAGAGAGAGAGAGAGAGAGAATTACATGTGATGATATGATCTCCTAAAATATTAAATATTCTGTGTGAATTAAAGAAAGCATTGAGAAACAATCAAAACCAACTCACAGGTTTCAATATCAGCTTTAGCCAGTTTGCCTGCTTGGAAGTGAATCCTGATGAATTTACCCTGTAGTAGAGCATGGGGGTTAGAAATATGTCTACAAAATAATTCAAACATTTTACTTTGATAGACCCCTTGAAATGTTAGTTTGTTGGACTGTTTTAACTATAAGGATCTACTGAAATGTTTTTCCCCAATGTAAGGTCACTTCCACAATATGTCCTTCAAACTTACAAAGCGAGACGAGTTGTCGTTCCTCACTGTCTTGGCATTACCATAAGACTCCAGCAGAGGGTTAGCTGCAATGATCTGATCCTCAAGAGACCCCTGATTGAGACAAACACAAGTTGCTTAGAAACTGGTAAACCCTTTCTTGAAACGGGATTCACCGTTGCAAAAAAAAGTTTAGACAGCCCACCAAACTGAAAAGGCACAACCCACCTGCATTTTGCTGGGGTCTGCTTCCTTCTTGGAACCAGATACTGCGATGGTGGCGAAGTACTGGATGACACGCTTGGTGTTGACAGTCTTTCCTGCACCGGATTCTCCACTAGTTAATGTGACAGAGAAAGAGGGGTTTTAGTCACAGATTGTGTCAGATTGGCTTTCACTAAGAAATAGCGTTGAAAAATACACTGTTGACCTGTTTTCTAACAGAAGTAATGAATTAACAAATATCCCCACTCATTGATGTATTATTGCACACAGCCTAATCCCAAAAAATCCCAAATACATTAAAGCGGATGTGGTTGTTTTTTCTGAGGAGGGGGGGCGGAACATAAATGCAAATAATTTGTACGCTGCAAGTTGACTGCAAGAAGCCCAAACAGATTTAACAAAAACATAATAATTTCAAACCTTGATTACATTGGGATACGATCACATATGTCTCTCTATTTATACGTGGGAATACTTGGAAAAGATTTCCTAAATTCTAATCACTTGGGCCTGATTTCCATTTATACATTTTTTACAGTCTTTTATGTCCAACAATGATAATTCAATAAACTATACATTGTGTGTACAACACAGTAGAAACACTTGCTCTTTCCATGACATAGACTGACCAGGTGAATCCAGGTGAAAGCTATGATCCCTTATTGATGTCACCTGTTCAATCCATTTCAATCAGTGTAGATAAAGGAGAGGAGACGGGTTAAAGAAGGATTTTTAAGCCTTGAGACAATTGAGACATGGATTGTGTATGTGTGCTATTCAGAAGGTGAATGGGCAAGACAAAAGATTTAAGTGCCTTTGAATGGGGTATGGTAGTAGGTGCCAGGCGCACCAGTTTGAGTGTGTTAACTGCAACGCTGATGGGATTTTCATGCTCAACAGTTTCCTGTGTGTATGTAGAATGGTCCACCACCCAAATGAAATCCAGACAACTTGACACAACTGTGGGAAGCGTTGGAGTCAACAGGGGCCAGCGTCCTTGTGGAACGCTTTAGACACCTTGTTGAGTCCATGCCCCGACGAAGTGCGTCTGTTCTGAGGGCAAAAGGGGGGTGCAACTCAATATTAGGAAGGTGTTCCTAATGTTTTGTACACTCATTCTAAATATATATATATATAATTTAATGTATTTTTTTCTGAGAAGAGACTTGAGGGGGCAAATAAAATGACCCACAAGCCACCAGTTGGGGATCCCAAATGACCCAACTAGTGCTGAGCGATACGTGCTTTTTGAGGTCGGTTCGGATTCAGTTTGTTTATTTTAAAAAATATCACAGTTTAGTTTTTTGGTGGTTTTAAGATTTGTTTTTAACATGAATTGCACGATGTAACAACACAGAATGCCCATTACTGCTTATCACTTATATCACTTATTATGAACTGGGTGGTTCGAGCCATGAATTCTGATTGGCTGGCAGCCGTGGTATGTCAGACTGTTTACCACGCGTCTGAAAAAACTATTATTTTTACTGCTCTAATTACGTTGGTAACCAGTTTATAATAGCAATAATGCACCTCGGTGGTTTGTGGTATATGGCCAATATACCACGGCTAAGGGCTGTATCTCCCTACTACATCGCACAGTTTGGGCATGATCTGATATATCTCTAGAGAAACTGTGCATTGAGCTCACAGAAAAAAAAACAAATGAAATGGAATTCAAACAATTGAACTGACATTGTCAGGTAGCCTAGCAGTTAAGAGCGTTGGGCCAGTAATAGAAAGATTGCTGGTTTGAATCCCCGAGCCGGCAAGGTGCAAAAATCTGTTGTTCTGCTCTTGAACAAGGCAGTTAACCCCCAGCAACTGCTCCCCGGGTGCCGATGATGTCGATTAAGACAGCCCCCCCCCACCTCTCTTATTCAGAGAGGTTGGTTTAAATGCGGAAGACACATTTCTGTTGAATACATTCAGTTGTGCAACTGACTAGGTATCCCCTTTCCCTAGTTTAAAAACCCCCCCAGACATTTTGGTTAATCGCTCAGCACAAACAACTTACGTAATCAGGATGGACTGGTTCTCCTTATCTGGAACCCAAAAACATCATGCGTATTATACTCATGAAACATTATGGGTATATCATGAATTTCATTTTGGAATATTTTCTATTCAAGGCTAATGAAATCCGATATTCAAGGCAAAATGTTCAAACCTACATGAGAAACAGTAGATTCCCTCCATCCATCCATCCATCCATCCATCCATCCATCCATCCATCCATCCATCCATCCATCCATCCATCCATCCATCCATCCATCCATCCATCCATCCATCCATCCATCCATCCATCCATCCATCCATTCATCCATCCATCCATCCAGCCATCCATCCATCCATCCATCCACCCATCCATCCATCCATCCATCCATGAGAGCTCGTACCAATCATCATGAACTGAAAGGCGTTGTCAGAGACGGAGAAGATATGGGGTGGAGCCTCCATCCTCTTCTTCCCTCTGTAGGCGTTGACAACCTCTTCGTCGTACACGGGGAGCCACTTGTAGGGGTTCACCGTGGCACAGAAGAGCCCAGAGTAGGTCTGTATGAAATAAAATCGGATAAATGTACTTGTTTTCTTGTTGGTCTACTGAAGTGGTATGTTTTGGTTTATACCGTTCATTTATGTGTAGTACAGGAAGTGTGAATTTCTTATGTCATTTACTGTATGTGTAGGACTGGAAGTGTGTATTTCTTATGTTGACGTATGTGTGTGTATGTTTCTTACATAAATCATCCATGCTGCATAACGCTCTTTGAGGTTATACAACACAGAGGCTTCATTCAGGTAGGTCATCATGGCCATGTCCTCAATCTTGTCGTACTTAGGGGGGTTCATCTGATAGATGTCTGCTTCTTTGAACTCTTTTCCTTCCTGAAACAGTCAGAAATCTACATGACACACAGATCAAACTGGACATGACTGAACGCGTTTTGCTCATTAGTTAGTTCAAATGCATACTGCCATTTAACCCAACTACTCTGTTATCACCCATTGACACACACATGGATATTCTTGACTAATTAATATCAATAATTCATGCCATTTTTAAAGGTTATATTCTGCTTACAAAAAACAAAGAAATACTTCTACATCTATCTTTCAAGAAAGAGTAATTGCACAAACTTGAACTTGAATACTTTTCAGATCAGGCTTACCTCCTTACTGCCGTCAGGTTTTGTGACTGTCACAGTACACTTTCCATCGGCTCTGGCAGTGACCAAACCCTTTAGGTACAGCTCCACCTTGTCTGTCACATAGCAGGCGTTCTTTGAATCAAACGGCATGGCTTGTGCCTCCATCCTCTCCCTCTCAGGCTTACGAAGGTACAAGGCAGCCTTGCCATAGATTTGCATCTCCGCGTCCGTACTCATGGTGACGGATTACTAGGAAACAGATTAAACAACAATCTAGAGTGACTCTGTGGTGCTTCCTCCACATTCAACAGAGTTAGATGAGCGGTACCCCTCACAGAATATTTTCATCATTTTTATATGAAGACTCAAACAATGTCTCACCTTCGTTTTCCCCTCCTACAGATGAATTTCTACTTCTTGGAGGACCCTGTGAAACATTAGGGTGTTGTAAATTCTAAAGCCTTATCATTTAGCCCCCCGAAAGGCTAGAAAACATTTTGAATGGCATCATTCAACTCAAATCATTACAGCCATGTCCAATTCAACTACAGGTGCAACTGGTAACTTTCATTTTCCTGGTTGGTAACTCACTTTCCTAGACATTCTGTCTCTGAAAACCCAGCTACATTCTAGAACACCCCCTCAATTTACAAACAAGTGCAGGAGCACCACTTTTGACTGTGAATTAAAGTGACAGATTTTAAGTATAACACCTTTAATGTAAAAATAATTTAATGTAAAAATAAATAATAAAAATAGTTTCAATCAACGCCACTTGATTGCATATTGTAAAATCTTATAAGAGACGTGCACAAAGGAAATGCAGAACTCGATTCAAACATTGCATTTATCTACAACCTCAGATGCTGAGTGAATGTAGAAATCTAAGGAGGTGGAGAGAGACTTACCACAGAGGAAGAAGGGATCTGACTTATGAATGCTGGGGCCTCAGTCTCCTTATATCTGGTTGAAAGTGCCAACCAAGCAAAAGTTAATTATGGACCACCCTGGTGAAGGAAATGGATTGGATGAGAGACCTCTGTCTGTCTGTGTCTCACTAGCCCCTCCCACTCCAGGGAGCATCCCAGACACTCCCGTTACATGACTTTGTAATATCATATTTGTCTCTCAATGGAATTTCACAGAATATACGTAAACGAGATGTAATTTAATAATTAGGACAACATCACTCGTTTATTTATCAAATTTATTCCAATATTACAACCACGGCCCCTCAAGTACTGTGAAGGAGTCAGTCCATGTTGCCCCAATATCACTAAAATAGTTTTCATAAAATCTAATCTGAGAATATTTAGTAAACATTTTGTGGTATTATTTTATATCAACAACTTTATATATATTTTCACAATTGTTTTTGTGTCATTTTGTATTTGGCTTTCAATAATCACTCATTAAACTGTTGAATCAAATGTGTATTTATTAATCTAGAAAATGATATTTTGGAGATGCTGGAGACACTTTGATTTGTCTCACATATCAGTTGTCTAAAACGGTCCAGCAGGATTCTAGCTACCTGGGCTTTGCTTTAGAGTTAGAACACTATTTCAATGTTCAGTATAGCACTTTCAAATACCACACTGTAATAATAATGCATTTATAATTGATTAGAAAATAGTTTATCCATCATTTATTTATCATTAATCCCACATTTGTAAATGTTAGCAAGCTAGCTATTCACACATTTATAAGCCACTTATTTAATACTGATGAACAATATCATTCATAAGAGCCCTATACATTGGTTTATAAGGACCAAAACATGAAGTGCTTTCATTTCTAAACGGTAAAACAGATATGTGTGACATTCTCTACTGTCGCATAATGTGAAACATTATATTTCAAATCTAAAATGCTGGAGTATAGAAGCCAAACATAAATATGTAGCTTTACTGTCCAAATACGTATGGAGGGGATTAAATAATAAAACTGACCTTAGATCAGTGTCAGAGGAATATGTACCCCTGACATACCCAACTAGAAAACTGTTAATTTGGCCACAAAGACCTCAACTGTCTTTAAAGCCGTGGGTCTTCTCACAATGTTCTGAGCACTGTACTGAGAACAGGGCTGGGGTCATTTCAAATCATTTCAAAGTCAATTCAGGAAGTGAACTTTTATTTCTCATTAAAAAAATCTTTGTGCACAGTTTACTTCCTGAATGAACTGATTTGTACTTCTTCCACAGCAACACTAACGTACTGAACCTGATTTCAAGGTATTACGGGCCAAATTGAAGATTCGGATCAGTTGATTTAGCTGAAGACGTTAATGCTGGGGTGGAATAAAAGTTTGAACACCATGTGGATGGCTGTCCAGAACAGAAGTTGCATAGCCCTGATACACTATTAATAACTGGCATTAGTAAACTGGCATAATAAAACTGACATTGTACATATCTGACGTATTTTGGCAGAGCCGGGAGGATTCGGAATGGAAGTCTTGATCCAATACATTTTAAGGGTGTGACTCAGGGCTCCATTCAATCCGTAGCGTGGAAGATCTGCATTGTAGTGCGATTGACATTTAAAGGCAATGAGACTGAATTCACAGTAAACGCTGCATCTGTCGGCTCAATAGGGAATGTACTTTAGATGTCAACCCGTGCTACAACGCAGATCTTGTGGTTTATGGATTGAATCGAGCCCCTAGTCTGTGCTTGCAAAGTAGTTTCATCACCACAGACAGGAGTTTGTCTGAGACACCCCAACGCCTTGGCTCATGTCAGCATTTTTTTTACATGATTTCATCCATTAAAATGTCACAGCCAGTAAAAATCTAAATCTGGAAATTAAATGTCACAAGCTGTGGCATGGCTCCACAAAACAACCGAGCTGGGCTCGGTTCACTCAGATCTTATTTTCCAGGACCCATATTTTGCACTAAATTTATTACAGTGGCCATTAAAGGCAACGTGAGGACCTCATGATGGACTAATAAGGTCAAAATAATGTGCTGGTCTGTATCGGATCTCTGTGTGGAACACAGTATAGGTCAAGGGTACTCAAATATTATTTGAGAAGGTCCAGTCATACAAATGCCCCCCCCCCCCCCCCCCCAACTGTTAGCCATGTCTTATGTGTTTTCTTGTGATATCTGAGAGACTCAACAACAAAATCAATGGGCTTAAAAATGTTAGCTGACATGGGCTTACTGATCAACAGTCATAAATATCTCTCTTTAATAAACTGTCATAAATATCTCTCTTTAATAAACTGTCATAAATATCTCTCTTTAATAAACTGTCATAAATACCTCTCCATGACAGACACAACAAGAGGAAAAATGCAAATTTCGAAATTGCAGCTTGTGCATTCTACAATTAAAAACTTCAAGGGTAAGTTGAAAGCCTGACTGAGTTCCTTAAAAAAAACGAATAACTATATGCTATTTTTTTTTGTCGGGACCTGTGGTCCGTAATGACCCCGTTCTGGGTCTGGATGCGGACCGCAGTCCGCCTGTTGAGGATAGCTGGTATAGGTTATGAGGTTTTCACTTTTCAGCATGCAGTATGACGTCAATGGAGGGCCAAATGTAATATTAATGTCACACAGACACAAAGTAGTCATCCCGGTCTGTGACCTTCTCCGCGGCCAATGGCCATGTTCTGAAACTGAGTGTCAGAAATACATGCAGCCTAAAGTTGTTTAGGATTGTTTTATGACCCTTCGTCATAGAGACGATATCAAACCACATCTGCTGAGCTGTTCTTGAATCTCTGATTTGATCCCATACAGTCGATGGCAGACTTACAAGAAGTGTCCTAAAGCAACAGATCATTTAATCTATAACCTTTGAAGTTTGTCTTGTAGGACAGCTGTTTAGAGCTGAAAATGTATGGAAATTGCATAGGCCTATGGAGATTCTTGTGACGCTGAAAACTAAAATAGATATATTGTGTCATTGCATTTGGGGCTCCCGAGTGACGCAGCGGACTAAGCCACTGCATCTCAGTGCTAGAGGTGTCACTACAGACCCTGGTTAAATTCCTGGCTGTATCACAACTTGCTGTGATTGGGAGTCCCATAGGGCGGCTCACAATTGGCCCAGCGTCGTCTGGGTTAGGGTTTGGCCGGGGTAGGCCGTCATTGTAAATAATAATTTGTTCTTATCTGACTTGCCTAGTTAAATAAAGGTTTAATAAATAAAAAATGGCTGATATTGTTGTCTGTCCCATGTACCACTTTTAAGGAACCTGTATGTTTTAGTTCAGTCCCAAGGACCTCACCTACAGGAGAGTTTGTTTATTGTTAATTCCCCTGCGTTTACAAATAGCCTTGACCTCTACAGCAGCTGTTATATCTGGGATGACTGAAGACCTGATGAAAATAGCCTCTACTTTATAATTTAGCTATTTATCCCATGAACAGGGCCATGTGGTAAGGGAATTGCATTTAACTTTAACTACACAATTATCTCAATGTTTTACTCAATTTGTTTGATCGGAATCAGGTTTATGTTCATTAGGCATACCCCACTAAAACATTAAATAAATAAGACCAGTAAGTGTTATTAAGGGAACAGGGTTGACCGTAACAGTTGAGGTTTTAATCTTAAATCATCCGTAAATCCCCTTCTGACAGGGGGAATGGAAGCTTGTTGTGTACAAGAGGGCAGGGCAATTGAATGCAGTGGCTTGTATAAAATTACAACTAGAAAAACATACAAAAGAATGTATTTTTCATCTCTGTGTTTCATAAATTTCCTTCAATTCGCATGAAGCTGAATGTATCTCACCGGAGAAGGCATTCGAGCGAAGAAAAAAATTGCCCCTCTGTCTCAGTATGTGTCGCCCAACTATCTGATGTTGTCCGGTCAAAAAGAGTATGATATTGTTGCCGGCGTAGCACTGAACGCAAGGGAAGCCAGCGAGAATTTGGCCTCCCTTGATAAAAAATGTATAAAATAATAGCCAAACAATGTTGAGCTAAACTGAGTGAGCTCAGCTATGAATGGTCCTGGCGCACCCAAAAGCAATTGTCAAGAGAAGCCAGTTTGGATTTGGCTTCAAACCAATCACATTGCCAGTGTCCAGAAATGTAATTGACAGAAAAACATTTAATTGTTACATCTCGTTGTCCTGTGGTGGCTAAAATTGTCCCATTCCTAAATTAGCCATGGTTGGAGATGGGAATTTGGACTTGGTGGTTTTACTTAATTCTCAGTGCTGGCCAATGATTATAATGGAAATTCTGATCCAAACATTAATTCATACATTGTGCTCCTGGCCTGAGAGGATGGATGTTCAACATGTAGCTACATGTAGAAGGCTAATGTTAACTAGCTAATGTTGTCCATGAATGAAAGTTAGCCTAGTGAGCAAGCTTTTTAGCCAGGCTTTTTAGCCTAGGACAACAAAAACTAAAAGTGTGTACTGTATGACAGAGTCATAGAATGTTTAGGCAACACGAAAGAGGAGGATGTCATTGCTGGCGTTTCTCTACAAGTAGGGTGAGTTCATGTTTTTTTCTACTTGCAAGCACGCACACACACACACAAATCTTCACGATGGACAGTCACATCATATTTAGTTTACGTTGATAGGACTAAATCGTTTTTGGTATATTTTAGTTGTCACTGTATTAGACTAAGCATAGGTGATTAGATGTTGAAATGGTGCTGGAATAGTAGAGGCAGCGACTGTTTTCTTTGCAACTTGCGTTAACTCTCCATGGTTCTAAATCAATAGTTTCATTGTCCAAAAATGTCGGAAACATTAACTTGCTTGACCATAGTGTAGATCATGTAACTGTTTGTTACATGTAAAATGATTTGTGGACTTCACCGGACAGATGTTGCTCTCCGGTTTTGTGATGAAACAAAAAGGTGTGGTTGAATTGATTCTACCACTGTGTCTTCTTATTGTCTCTGCCTTTAGGCCTATATATCACGGTGTCAAGGCATATGAACTAACAGGTTATAGAACACAACTACTGACTGAATGCAAGACTATCTATGGGTTTTAACAGCGTTGAAATGTAATGCTTGACATGCTCAGTTTTCCATCACAAAACACCAGAAATGGCCAAAGACTAGAACCAGCTCACCTGCTTATACACTGACTCAGATGTTTCAGATGTTTCTTCCAGAAAGCATTTAAAAATAGTAGTTTCACCATATTAAAAACGAGTTCAGTTCACGTAACGGGGTTGACCTTAATGTGGGACAGACGTAAATGAATCACGTGAAATAAATAATCTTCAGCAATGACTTTGTTGACGCAATAACATAACTAGGCATTTACAATGATGGTGAAATGTTGGTTAGGTGGGTTTAAATCAAGTTGGAAAAACATGACACGGGACAAATTAAGATTGATAGAATTTTCCGTGTGCTCTATATTTAAGGCAGTTCGTTTACTATAAGGGGCTTTTTAAATTCAATATCGGTGCACAATTTCTACTTAAAATGTCAAAGGGCTGCAAAATTGTACTCTATTTGCGGAACGACCCAGGTAATGACATGGCAAGAGATGGGACTGTTTTGGGAAGGAGTTCAGCCCCTCTGTGATTGGTTCTGTTATCAGGCCTCGGTTGCTCCTGCAGCCAGCAGTACACCTAACGTTGCTTCAAATCAAATCACAATTTTAGAGGGTAAAAGAGCTGGAAGAAGTAGATCCAGTAGATATTGTAAGTGAACGTTTAAGAACACTACTATGCTTTTTCCTGAATACACTGAGAGTACAGCGGTCTAAAGTGGCGAGTGGCTGAGCAGTCTAAGGCGCTGCATCTCAGTGCATGAGGTGTAGCTATAGTACCTGGTTCGAATCCAGGCTGTATCACACCTGGCCGTGATTGGGCGGCGCACAATTGGCCCAGTGTCTTCCGGGTTTGGCTGGAGTAGGTCGTTGTTGTAAATAATAATTTGTTCTTAACTGGCTTGCCTAGTTAAATGTAAAAAATACTAAACACTTGCTCTTTCCATGACACAGACTGACCAGGTGAAAGCTATGATCCCTTATGGACGTCACCTGTTAAATCCTCTTCAATCAGTGTATAGATGAAGGGGAGGAGATGGGTTAAAGAAGCCTTGAGACATGGATTGTGTATGTGTGCCATTCAGAGCTGTGGCGGTATACAGCTCAGTGAGTGCGGTTTTAGTGCCAGCATCGGTCTGTGGTGGTATGTAGACAGCTACGAAAAAAACAGATGAAATCTCTCTAGGTAGATAGTGTGGTCTACAGCTTATCATGAGATACTCTACCTCAGGCGAGCAAAGCCTCGAGACTACCTTAGATATCGTGCACCAGATGTTGTTTACATATATGCGTAGGCCCCCGCCCGTGTCTTTCCAGAGGCTGCTGTTCTATCCTGCCGATAGAGTGTATAACAGCTGTATGTTCTTAATGTCGTCGTTCAGCCACAAATCGGTGAAACATAAGATATTACATATTTTAATGTCCCGTTGGTAGGATATACTGTATTCAGTTCGTCCCATTTATTTCCCAGCGATTGAACGTTAGCTAGCAGGACGGAAGGCAAAGGCAGATTAGCCACTCGTCTCCTGATCCTCACAAGGCACCCTGATTTTTTCCCACTAAATCTCAGTTTCCTTCTCCAGCGAATGACGGGGATCTGGGCCTGTGTCGGGTGTCCTTAGTATATCCCTCCCCTCTGACTCTTTGAAGAAAAACTCTTTGTCTAATCTGAGGTGAGTAATCGCAGTTCTGATGTCCAGAAGCTCTATTCGGGTCATAAGAGACGGTAGCAGCAACATTATGTACAAAACAAGTTATGAACAACGCGAACAAACTAACAAAATAGCATGGTTGGTTAAGAGCCGATAAGACGGCAGCCCTACCCTCCGGCGCCATCAGGTGGCAGTGACAAAAAGAGCAACGGATCATTTCTGTTTACACAGTAAAGTTGCATGGCCATACATATTATTGTATTAATCTGTTCTGACTCCTGTGCAGCACTGATTAGTTTAAATTCATTTGTGTCACTGGCGCAGACAAGATATCTTCTATGAGATTTTGCAGTGCTTGGTTTGTTTAGGGTGAGACAGACAGGGGTAGTTGTGAGATTCCTCTGTGTTCCAGCACATGTGGGAGTAGAGGGGAATGAGGAGGTGGACGTTGTCACCAAGCAACCTCTCAAACATCCTAATGTCAACATGGAAATGACAATCAATAAAGCGGTTAATAAAAACAGTGGTTAAAAAAACTGTAAGAGTTGCTGGAACAGGGCGGTATAATTGTATTATTATCTTTATTTAACTAGACAAGTCAGTTAAGAACACATTCTTATTTACAATGGACGGCCTAGGAACAGTGGGTTAACTGCCTTGTTCAAAACGACAGATTTCTAACTTGTCAGCTCAGGGTTTTGATCGAGCAACTTTTCGGTTACTAGCCCAATGCTCTAACCACTAGGCTACCTGCCTCTAACCACTAGGCTACCTGCCACCCCAAGATCCAGTCAAAGGGAGGAAAGAGTAATCACAAGGCTGATACTGGGACTAACAAGGCTCAACAGCACTTTGAAAATACAGCAGTAGGATAAACATCCAACTGGGCAGTGTGCATTGATGGAGTGGTAAAAAAAAAAGAAAAGAAGATTAATGGGTCAAAAAAAAGAAAGGGGGTAAAAACTCTGATCACCGGTCGTGGTGGGAAAAAAGTAACGCTTCCTATACTTTCATTCATTTAAATCGCACAAGTTTGGTAAACTGTTGGACACTGTTTTAAAACATGCATATTAAGTACTTTAAAAAACAAAACATTTTCTCTACTGGAAGTGTGATCACTGGCAGGACGAGATACAAACTGTGGAACACATCCTATTTCAGTGCCAGCAGTATGGGAGGTTTAAGAAATAATGGTATTGAGGAGCCAAGTTTAATTGAGTAGTTAAGATAAACTTCAGGCGATGTTGCAATTCGTTTTAAGACCGGTTTAATGAGGGTCTGGAAGAAGAACTGAGTTCTCAATCTCATAGCCCACACCCCAGTACAGTAGGTGGCGGTAATGCACCATTAACGTTGGATGCCAACCGCTGATAAATCCCACCAAATAAGATGACCTGTCCCAACGCAGACACCGTAGTTGTACCAAAGATTTTTATAACTAACTCAAGATAGACCACAAACTTAATCATAGTGGGCAGAACAAGCAAGAAGTTGGGCAGAGCCAAGTACGATCTAGCGATATCTTATTTGCGCGTTCTAGCATGTATTTGCATATTTCCGTTAGGGAACGCCTAGGAACATATAGATTTTAGTTGGGGGAAGAGGTTTAAGATTTCAGTTTGGAGCCGGTAGCCTAGTGGTTAGAGCGTTGGACCAGTAACCAAAAGGTTGCTGGATCAAATCCCCAAGGTAGAAATCTGTTGTTCTGCCCCAGAATAAGGCAGTTTAACTCACTGTTCCCCGGTAGGCTGTCATTGTAAATAAGAATTTGTTCTTAACTGACTTGCTTGGTTAAAATAAAAAAAGAACTGTATTAAGATCAAATGTTTCATCAATTAGAAAATGAGCAGAATGTCGTTCAAAATCCATCTCACTTCATCTCCGGCCACTGGGCTTCCTCTCGTCACCATATTCGGTAGTGAGTGGAAATGCCAACCGGATGCTTCAGATTTATAAATCCGGTGCAACATCTGGCTCATTGTTCTATCTGTGGTTGTTGCTATCTGACGAAAGGTTGTTGAAATTTTGCTAGTAACGTTAACTAGCTACCTAGTTATCAGACAAACACCATGTCTAGCAGAGGAGGAAAACAGAAGAAAGGTAATGTCACCAGTGAACAGGAGGAAGAGGAGCAGCCGCTTCAAGCTGTGCTAGTCGCCGATAGCTTCAACCGGAGGTTTTTCCCCATCTCCAAAGACCAACCCAGGGTATGCGATGGTGCCATGGTTTAATAGTGCATGCTAGCGCTCGAAAACTCTAGGTGGCAGATGGAACTGAGAGTCATGTTCTAGGGCTAAGTGCATGCATGCTATTGTCAATGGATGACAGCGCTAGCATAACTAGCCAAGCTAGCTAGCTAGCTGGCTAGCTAGCTACCGTTCTTGCAAGCAACCTCATGTTCTTGAAATGCAACATTTCATAACAATTATGGTCAATATGTTTTCCTCCTAACTAGTTAGTAATATTCGTGGTATAAAATATGTAGGAGCCACATGTCAACAGATCTCGTCTGTAGTTTAGCCAGGTGGCAAACCAGCAATTGTATCACTGTTCCAGATGGCATGATATATGATAATCTCTTTAAGTGGGACACCATCAAATCCATGTAGCTAAAGTAATCGTGACAAAAGCACAATAACAACAACAATGTTAATTTATTAATCCTGCTAGTAAATGGACATTGGTAACAAACCAAAAAATGAACTTGTCCAACAAGCGTTCTCTACCCATAACCTTGTTCTGAACACCCCCAAAACAAAGGTAATCTGGTTTGGTAAGAAGAATGCCCCTCTTCCCACAGGTGTTATTTCTACCTCTGAGGGTTTAGAGCTTGAGGTAGTCACCTCACACAAGTACGGTGTACTGTCCTTCTCTCAACACATTAAAGCTTCAGGCTAAAGTTAAATCTAGACTTGGTTTCCTCTATCGTAATCGCTCCTCTTTCACCCCAGCTGCCAAACTAACCCTGATTCAGATGACCATCCTACCCATGCTAGATTACGGAGACATAATTTATAGATCGGCAGGTAAGGGTGCTCTCGAGCGGCTAGATCTTCTTTACCATTCGGCCATCAGATTTGCCACCAACGCTCCAATAGGACACATCACTGCACTCTATACTCTGTAAACTGGTCATCTCTGTATACCCGTCGCAAGACCCACTGGTTGTTGCTTGTTTATAAAACCCTCTTAGGCCCTCCCTCCCCCCTATCTGAGATATCTACTGCAGCCCTCATCCTCCACATACAACACCCGTTCTGCCAGTCACATTCTGTTAAAGGTTCTCAAAGCACACACATCCCTGGGACGCTCCTCTTTTCAGTTCGCTGCAGCTAGCGACTGGAACGAGCTGCAACAAACACTCAAACTGGACAGTTTTATCTCAATCTCTTCATTCAAAGACCCAATCATGGTTACTCTTACTGACAGTTGTGGCTGCTTTGTGTGATGTATTGTTGTCTCTACCTACTTGCCCTTTGTGCTGTTGTCTGTGCACAATAATGTTTGTTTCATGTTTTGTGTCGCTACCATGTTGTTGTTATGTTGTGTTGCGACCACGCTGTGTTGTCATGTGTCGCTGCCTTGCTATGTTGTCTTAGGTCTCTCTTTATGTAGTGTTGTCTCTCTTGTTGTGATGTGTGTTTTGTCCTATATTTATATTGTATTCATTATTTATTTTTAATCCCAGGCCCCCGTCCCCGCAGGGGGCCTTTTGCCTTTTGGTAGGCCGTCATTGTAAATAAGAATTTGTTCTTAACTGAATTTGTTCTTAATTGTTTTCAGCCAAGTTAAATAAAATAAATAAAAATAAAGTTGCCATCATTCTGGTCATCAGTCTAATCCAAAACCAAATATCACGTGAGTGCTAGCCAGCGTCACTCAGAACTTCAGATTTCCCGACACCTTCCTATGCTTTTATATGTGAGACTCCAAACCTGATGGTCATTGTTGCACTCATCACATCATTTCTGCACTCATCACTCATCTCTGCTGTGTTTTGTGCCATCCAGGCTCTCCTACCGTTGGGCAATGTGGCCATGATAGACTACACCCTGGAGTTCCTAACATCCACTGGTGTTCAGGAGACATTCGTCTTCTGCTGCTGGATGTCCAACAAGATCAAGGACCACCTGCTGTAAGAACACACACTATGACCAGGAAAAACTAGTCATAGACACTATTTAGGGCCCAAACACACAGGGTTTTCTCAATATAAATGTTCCCTCATCCTCCCAACAGTAAGTCCAAGTGGTGTCGTCCCACCTCTCCAAACGTGGTCCACATCATCACCTCTGATCTGTACCGTTCCCTCGGCGACGTGCTGCGGGATGTGGACGCCAAGAATCTGGTGAGGAACGACTTCATCCTGGTCTACGGAGACGTGGTGTCCAACATCGACGTCAGCCAGGCCCTACAGGAGCACCGGTCAGTCACCTTTGACCCTTGACCTTAGACAACAGGGCTAGCCAGGAAAAGCCAGCACACCCAGCATCTCTCCAGGAGGAGGGTTTGGGTAGCCAATCCTCATGAGTTGGCTAAACCTCATCCTGGAGAGCTACATATACCTATGAAACGCCGTTTGGGTCTATGTGTGTCAAAAATGATACATTTGACGTGTCAAATAAGCTTGTTGACCAATCATTGGGTCAATGACATGGGGTATCAGTCTACTCGGTGACACCCAGAGAACATTAGCGTCGTAGCTCGTATTGCGGGACACTGAAACAACTGAATTGAAACACATTTATTGTCAACCTATATGTATTGAACACTTTTCCAGAGGAAAAACAATACTGTGTGGATGTTTTGGAGTCTGATAACTCTGAGGAGAACGTTGAGAAAAAATATATTAGGTATTGAGTAGACTGATACCCCATTTAATTGATCCCCAAGCCTTAGGTAAAGCTGTACAGTGCAATATGAATGTCAATACACACAATAGGCTGACTGGGGAGGTGATTTCACACAGTCACAACGCTAATATTTGTGTAAACTCTTCACAGTTGTGTTCTGTGGGTGTCACCGACTAGACTGACACCCCATTTCATTGCTTCACATTCCAACCTTGTTTAACATTATCTAGTCTAAATATGGCATGTTTCCACCAATTGTAACCTGCATCACTTTCAAAGAGGTACTTTTATTTTGAAGGCAAACTGCAAATTCCACTATTGTGCCTAATCCTTATTGTGGCTAGCTTCACGACACATAATCCGGTCCGGTCGAACCTCACAAGCCAGATGAAGCTAGCTGGCTGCTTATAACGTTAGCTTTGGGCAACAGGGTTAAGTAGCTGGCTAACTATTTATTTTCATGAACTGAAGTTTAATTTCAATTGGCGAACAACAAGTGGCTACCTAGCTAATACTTACAAGGATTCCTAATTCTTTGCTGAGAATAATGAAAATTACTGCAGTTTCTACTAGTCATAGTTTTTCAGGCTGGTTGTATTGGTGCTAAAGCCAGCTACCCCAGAAGTTGCGGTCTAACAAATAATGCTTTATTACCAACTCGGTATTGAAAACACATCGTTCGTGGTCGGTGTTTGCTTGTTTGCAGACTTTTTTTGTACAGCTTTGACAGTACTACTGATAGTGGTGGCGCATGGATTGCACCTGCAAATTCAGAACACACAACATTCTATAATAAAACGGCGTTATTTGACGTCTCAAATTAAAAGCTAATTTAACACGTCAAATAACATATTTTTTTGACACGCAAAGACCCAAACGGCGTTCCATAGATACCGGCTTTTGCGCCAGCTCTGCTTTAATCTAGCACATTTGATCCAGCTATTCAAGATTGTGATGAGCACTTGACTAGGAATCAGCAATAAGGCCTGAGGGGATGTGGTGTATGGCCAATAAACCACAGCTAAGGGCTGTTCTTAGTAACAACGCTGAGTGCCTGAACACAGCCCTTAGCCGTGGTATATTGGCCATATATCACAAACCCCTGAGGTGCCTTATTGCTATTATAAACTGTTTACCAACGTAATTAGAACAGTAAAAATAAATGTTTTGTCATACGCGTGGTATACAGTCTGATATACTACAGCTGTCAGCCAATCAGCATTCAGGGCTCGAACCACCCAGTTTATAAAATGTAATACACCAATGGGGCGGGTAGGCCGATTTGTATACCGTTTTCATATTGATCACGTATTAACACTAGGATTTATGTTGTTCATGAAGGCACCGGCGTAAGGTGGACAAGAACATCTCTGTGATGACCATGGTGTTCAAAGAGTCCTCTCCCGGCCACAAGTCTCGCTGCGAGGAGGATGACGTGATCGTTGCCATGGACAGCAAGAGCAAGCGGGTCCTCCACTACCAGAAGACACAGGGCCTTAAGAAGCTACAGTTCCCCATGGTAACGTAACAGTTCTCCATGGTAACGTAACAGTTCTCCATGGGAACGTAACAGTTCTCCATGGGAACGTAACAGTTCATCATGGGAACGTAACAGTTCATCATGGGAACGTAACAGTTCATCATGGGAACGTAACAGTTCATCATGGGAACGTAACAGTTCATCATGGGAACGTAACAGTTCATCATGGGAACGTAACAGTTCATCATGGGAACGTAACAGTTCTCCATGGGAACGTAAAAGTTCTCCATGGGAACGTAACAGTTTATCATGGGAACGTAAAAGTTCTCCATGGAATCCCCCAAAAGGTAAATTTACTGCACAGCCAGTAGTAGAGATACAAACACAAAGTTTATAAGCAACGATAAACATTTAGATATTAATTCCTGAACCTCTTTTCTCAGAATGTGTGGATGTTCAGGAGTGGTGGACTGACTATTGTGTTTTGTCTTGCAGAACATTTTCCAACATGGAAGTGATGAGTTTGAAGTCAGACATGATCTGCTGGACTGCCACATCAGTATCTGTTCCCCACAGGTAATCTACTGTCTGGGCGATTCCACGGTAACGGAATTACGCACTTTTAAAATGTATACCAAACAAAATCCATTGATTTCAAAGACTAACATACCGTAGAATTTCCACAAAGTTTGCATCTGCACAGAAATGTATATATATTTTTTTGCTTTACTGTATACATTTTTCAAAGTAAATCATTGTGCATAGAGTTGTATTATATGTTCAACTTTTGAATTCAATGGTTTTTGTTTTGGCAAAAATCTGATTCTCAGCGTAATTCCTTTACTGTGGAATTGCCCGTCTTTAACCAGGGGGGGACTGAGTGAGCTGCAAGTGTCTTGTGTGGAAGACATGACACTGGCTTTGTTTATAGGTAGCTGAACTCTTCACAGACAACTTTGACTACCAGACCAGGAGTGACTTTGTCAGAGGGATTCTGGTCAATGAAGAGGTACGAGAAAACAAATTCAGTGATTATGATACAGTATATAAGATATCCTGTATGTTGTATTGAAACCAGAAACATCCCAAGCAATGCCCCAACCAAAGCTTATACACATCCTTACCGAGCAAACAAGTCTACTATGTCTTCCCGCTGTAGATTCTGGGCAACCAGATCCACCTGTATGTAACACAGGATGGCTATGGAGCACGCGTATCCAACCTGCAGATGTATGACTCCGTCTCCTCGGACATGGTACGTCGCTGGGTCTATCCTCTCACCCCCGAGGCTAACTTCACGGACCAGCAGGGGCAGGGGTGTACCCACTCCCGTCATAACGTCTATCGGGGCGCCGAGGTCAGCCTGGGGCAAGGCAGCCAGATGGAGGAGAACGTTCTGATTGGTCGAGACACCAGCATCGGGGCCAACTGTCGCATATCAAACAGCGTCATCGGCAACAACTGCACCATTGGTATTATACCGTTACTGTTTCTACAGGGTTCGTAAGGTCATGAAAATACTGGGAAAGTCATGGCATTTTGAAATGGGAGTTTTCCAGGCCTGGAAAAGTTTTGGAAAATGTTAGTCTGAAAAATCATAATAGATATGATAGAAAAGACTGACTAGATAGCCAATTCAAAACATATCTTGTACCCTCTAGTTAATTGTTGAGCTATTATTAGCACGTATTAATGTTTTCGTCATGTCCCCCAAAAAAAACTTCCCACCGACACTCGCGAATAAGGCTTGTTGATTTCATTTTTTGATTTCATTTTTTTAAACAATTGATATGATTCATTTCAACAAAAAAAAAAATTTTTTTGACCAAACTAACGATTCACTTCGACATTGTATTAGGTTCAATAACGGTGAATCAAATCATGTGAATGAAAATAATAATTTGATAACCATGAACATGAATTTTAGGAAACAATATTAGATGTAGCCTTTGGGGTTATGTGGCTTGTACTTGTTTAGTAGATACAATACTGTCAGTTGATTTGGGCATCTAATGTAGGGGACATTGCAAAACCCAATAGATGCTGGTCAGCCTGCAAAGTAAACACTTCCAAGGTAGCTAAGATAAATCTGACTAAACTAGTAAAGGTACATTTTCCTGAAGAAAATGTGTGGGTTCGCTTCAGCTGAATTCAATATATTTGTAGCCTGCCATAGCCACATGATCTTTGATATATTGAATGAGCGAATTATTTCAAAAGGAATAAAACGTATTTGTCTGTAATGTTGAAATGTTTTACATCAAGAGTGGTCAACCATCCTCCGGGAGAGCTAATGGGTGCAGGCTTGTAATTCCAGTCCCCAGAAATGATTTGCTCAACCGCACCTTGATAAACTGTCTCTGTTTTTGAGCAGGGCTTGATCAAAAGCCTGCACATCCAGTATCTCTCCAGACTGAGGGTTGACCATGTGTTTTATACAGTTGTCTAACAGGTATTCTACTTTGTGGGGGGTTAAGTCTCTTGCTCAACGACAGGAGATGGTACATGGTATCAGAGAGCAGCCTCCCAGCGTCAATACCACATTATGCTTACTTTATTTGTACGTACGTAGAGATGCCGCTGAGTGTTGTTCATGGAAATGTAGTTATGTAAAAGTAATACAATTCCATCTGTCGATATGTGTATGAACCCTGTTTCTATCATAGGTACTGTAGTGAAGCAATCACCTGAGGTTAGTTCTGTACCAAAGGTAGTCATGAGGTTAGATCGTGGGAACCTCACCTGTCCTTTCAGTATAAAGGACAGGCGGCAGGTAGCCTAGTGGTTAAAGCGTTGGGCCAGTAACCGAAAGGTTGCTGGATCGAATCCCAGAGTTGAAAAGGTAAAAACTGCTCCTGGACAAGGCAGTTAACCCATTGTTCCCCGGTAGGCAGTCGTTGTAAATAAGAATTTGTTATTAACTGACTTGCATAGTTAAAGGTTCAATGAAAATAATTAAGTTATTCAATGAAAAGTGAAAGACTAAAGTTACATACATGGGATGGGATGTACATGGGATGTAATAAACATTGAGTGAATCCAAGGTGCAGTTTTCCTTCAATCTGCTCTGCATTTATTAGTCTGCCAGGTTCTCTCCCAAGATGCCAGTGATCGTGGAGAAGCTTGGCAGTGTGACACCTCTCTCTGATGTCTCTCTGTAGGGGACAACGTGGTGTTGGACCGGGCCTACATGTGGAACAACGTACACATCTCCAGCAACGTAGAGATTCACCAGTCAGTAGTGTGTGATGGGGCTGTGGTCAAAGAGGCTGTACGCCTCAACAAACAGTGTGTCCTCGCATACAACGTAAGGCAACAAAGTCTTTACGACCAAATAGCACTGTTTTAATGAAAACATGTTACCCTGTTAAATATACATAATGGACTGTGTTTCTGTGGTGCTTTTCAGTACCTCTCTAAGTACTTTACAATGTAACTGCTAATGGAAATATTTATGTAAACATTAGCTACATATTGTAAACGCCAGCATGAAACATGTTGATAACTGTTTACCTTTCACTTTTACCTAATATCAAACATTTTATTAGGTACAGTAAGCTTTCAAAATAGTAACTTTTGAATACTTTAGGAATATTTTTCCATTATTCCATGTTGTCTGTTTCCCAGGTGGTGATTGGTCCGAACCTGTCCCTCCCAGAAGGGACTGTGGTGTCTATGCATCACCCTGAGGAAGAGGAGGAAGATGATGATGATGAATTCCTCAGTGATGACCAGGAAGTGGGACACAGCAAAGACAAGACCAGGCAGAAAGGTGTGTATTAGACCCCCCCCCCCCCACTACACAGCTGATTCAAATAACCAACTCATCATCAAGCCAGCTGTGTGGTGCTAGTGCAAAAACCAAAACACCCCCCCCCCCCAGGATAGGGTCCCAGGACTGAGTTTAGCAAACCCAGCTCTATACCAGAGGTAGACAACCCTGTTCCTGGTGTGCTGCAGGTCCTGCGGGATTTTGTTTTAACGAGGCACCACACCTGACCGACCATCTGAACTAATTGATCAGTTCAGTGGTCGCCTAAATTCAACACACCTGGTCTTCCAGGTCGGTTAAATTAAAAACATGAAGTGGCTCCAGGATCAGGGTGGCCAACCCCTGCTCTATACGTTGTACACATTCTCAGTATTTATTACTGTAGTGGGTTTATTTATTACTGTAGTGGGTTTATGTATTACTGTAGTGGGTTTATTTATTACTGTAGTGGGTTTATTTATTACTGTAGTGGGTTTATTTATTACTGTCGTGGGTTTATTTATTACTGTCGTGGGTTTATGTATTACTGTAGTGGGTTTATTTATTACTGTAGTGGGTTTATTTATTACTGTAGTGGGTTTATTTATTACTGTAGTGGGTTTATTTATTGCTGTAGTGGGTTTATTTATTGCTGTAGTGGGTTTATTTATTGCTGTAGTGGGTTTATTTATTACTGTAGTGGGTTTATTTATTACTGTAGTGGGTTTATTTATTACTGTAGTGGGTTTATTTATTACTGTAGTGGGTTTATTTATTACTGTAGTGGGTTTATTTATTACTGTAGTGGGTTTATTTATTACTGTAGTGGGTTTATTTATTACTGTCGTGGGTTTATTTATTACTGTAGTGGGTTTATTTATTACAGTCGTGGGTTTATTTATTACTGTCGTGGGTTTATTTATTACTGTAGTGGGTTTATTTATTACTGTAGTGGGTTTATTTATTACTGTCGTGGGTTTATTTATTAATGTAGTGGGTTTATTTATTACTGTCGTGGGTTTATGTATTACTGTAGTGGGTTTATTTATTACTGTAGTGGGTTTATTTATTACTGTAGTGGGTTTATTTATTACAGTCGTGGGTTTATTTATTACTGTAGTGGGTTTATTTATTACTGTAGTGGGTTTATTTATTACTGTTGTGGGTTTATTTATTGCTGTAGTGGGTTTATTTATTACTGTAGTGGGTTTATTTATTACTGTAGTGGGTTTATGTATTACTGTCGTGGGTTTATGTATTACTGTAGTGGGTTTATTTATTACTGTAGTGGGTTTATTTATTACTGTAGTGGGTTTATTTATTACTGTAGTGGGTTTATTTATTACAGTCGTGGGTTTATTTATTACTGTAGTGGGTTTATTTATTACTGTAGTGGGTTTATTTATTACTGTTGTGGGTTTATTTATTGCTGTAGTGGGTTTATTTATTACTGTCGTGGGTTTATGTATTACAGTCGTGGGTTTATGTATTACAGTCGTGGGTGGGTTTATGTATTACTGTAGTGGGTTTATGTATTACTGTCGTGGGTTTATTTATTACAGTCGTGGGTTTATTTATTACTGTAGTGGGTTTATTTATTACTGTAGTGGGTTTATTTATTACTGTTGTGGGTTTATTTATTGCTGTAGTGGGTTTATTTATTACTGTCGTGGGTTTATGTATTACAGTCGTGGGTTTATGTATTACAGTCGTGGGTTTATGTATTACAGTCGTGGGTTTATGTATTACTGTCGTGGGTTTATGTATTACTGTAGTGGGTTTATGTATTACTGTCGTGGGTTTATGTATTACTGTCGTGGGTTTATGTATTACAGTCGTGGGTTTATGTATTACAGTCGTGGGTTTATGTATTACAGTCGTGAGTTTATGTATTACTGTAGTGGGTTTATGTATTACTGTCGTGGGTTTATGTATTACTGTAGTGGGTTTATGTATTACAGTCGTGGGTTTATGTATTACTGTCGTGGGTTTATGTATTACAGTCGTGGGTTTATGTATTACTGTCGTGGGTTTATTTATTACTGTAGTGGGTTTATGTATTACTGTCGTGGGTTTATGTATTACTGTAGTGGGTTTATGTATTACTGTAGTGGGTTTATTTATTACTGTAGTGGGTTTATGTGATCCACAAACAATGTTTTGAAATTAAATGTATCTTGGTCTTGTTTCCAAAGTTATATTGTTATTCGATGTTATGGAAGTCTGTTTTTGGGAATAATGGCAAAGGTATCTGGGGGTAGGATGACCTGAAATATTCTGCTTTTACAAAATGTGATGCTGATTTCAAATGAAACACAATACCTTGCTCTTGTTAAAGCTTTTAGAATTGATTTCACAGATATCTGTGATATCTGTGATATTTATGACAGTGAGCAAAACCTTGTTGACTGTACTGTAACAGTATACCCTTACCTGCCTGTTTCACCTGTCCAGCGTTTAATCCAGCCGAGGTAGGACCTGAGGGTAAAGGTTATATCTGGAAGGCCAGTATGGACGACACTGAGGATGAAGAGCTGGCACAGTGTCTATGGGGTAGGCCACTTTCAAGACAAAACTTATGCAAAGTATTCTGCTAAGTGTGAAGAGACTGGGTGAGGCCAGTTGTCCATGCCCTCAGTCATAAAATATATATCCTGTCTCTCTAGGCCTGGTGCTTAACCCTGACCCAGAGAGTGACAGTGAGAGTGAGGCCAGCGAGGAATCTCAGGATCACAGTCGCAGTGTCTCACCAGAGATTGACGACGTCAATGGTGAGGGGATACCGATTGATTCATTAATTGATTCGTTGAATTGGTGATACAAATCCAAAATGACATGCCATAGCAATAATGTGTTTGTGTAGCTTTCCAGTTGGAAGTGTTGGGGACACTACAGAGAGGTTTGGAGGAGAACATCGTCTGTGACAACCTGGTCCTAGAGATCAACTCTCTCAAGTGAGTACTAGTCAGCTCCTGATAAGTGAGTAATAGTCAGCTCCTGATAAGTGAGTAATAGTCAGCTCCTGATAAGTGAGTAATAGTCAGCTCCTGATAAGTGAGTAGTAGTCACTTCCTGATAAGTGAGTAGTAGTCACTTCCTGATAAGTGAGTAGTAGTCAGCTCCTGATAAGTGTGTAGTAGTCAGCTCCTGATAAGTGAGTAGTAGTCAGCTCCTGATAAGTGTGTAGTAGTCAGCTCCTGATAAGTGTGTAGTAGTCAGTTCCTGATAAGTGTGTAGTAGTCAGTTCCTGATAAGTGTGTAGTAGTCAGTTCCTGATAAGTGTGTAGTAGTCAGTTCCTGATAAGTGTGTAGTAGTCAGTTCCTGATAAGTGTGTAGTAGTCAGTTCCTGATAAGTGTGTAGTAGTCAGTTCCTGATAAGTGTGTAGTAGTCACTTCCTGATAAGTGTGTAGTAGTCACTTCCTGATAAGTGTGTAGTAGTCACTTCCTGATAAGTGTGTAGTAGTCACTTCCTGATAAGTGAGTAGTAGTCAGCTCCTGATAAGTGAGTAGTAGTCAGCTCCTGATAAGTGAGTAGTAGTCAGCTCCTGATAAGTGAGTAGTAGTCAGCTCCTGATAAGTGAGTAGTAGTCAGCTCCTGATAAGTGAGTAGTAGTCAGCTCTTGATAAGTGAGTAGTAGTCACTTCCTGATAAGTGAGTAGTAGTCACTTCCTGATAAGTGTGTAGTAGTCACTTCCTGATAAGTGTGTAGTAGTCACTTCCTGATAAGTGTGTAGTAGTCACTTCCTGATAAGTGAGTAGTAGTCAGCTCCTGATAAGTGAGTAGTAGTCAGCTCCTGATAAGTGAGTAGTAGTCAGCTCCTGATAAGTGAGTAGTAGTCAGCTCCTGATAAGTGAGTAGTAGTCAGCTCCTGATAAGTGAGTAGTAGACAGCTCCTGATAAGTGTGTAGTAGTCACTTCCTGATAAGTGAGTAGTAGACAGCTCCTGATAAGTGAGTAGTAGACAGCTCCTGATAAGTGTGTAGTAGACAGCTCCTGATAAGTGTGTAGTAGACAGCTCCTGATAAGTATGTAGTAGTCACTTCCTGATAAGTGAGTTGTAGTCAGCTCCTGATAAGTGAGTAGCAGTCACTTCCTGATAAGTGAGTAGCAGTCACTTCCTGATAAGTGAGTAGCAGTCACTTCCTGATAAGTGAGTAGCAGTCACTTCCTGATAAGTGAGTAGCAGTCACTTCCTGATAAGTGAGTAGCAGTCACTTCCTGATAAGTGAGTAGCAGTCACTTCCTGATAAGTGAGTAGCAGACACTTCCTGATAAGTGAGTAGCAGACACTTCCTGATAAGTGAGTAGCAGACACTTCCTGATAAGTGAGTAGTAGACACTTCCTGATAAGTGAGTAGTAGACACTTCCTGATAAGTGAGTAGTAGACACTTCCTGATAAGTGAGTAGTAGACACTTCCTGATAAGTGAGTAGTAGACACTTCCTGATAAGTGAGTAGTAGACACTTCCTGATAAGTGAGTAGTAGACACTTCCTGATAAGTGAGTAGTAGACACTTCCTGATAAGTGAGTAGTAGACACTTCCTGATAAGTGAGTAGTAGACACTTCCTGATAAGTGAGTAGTAGACACTTCCTGATAAGTGAGTAGTAGACACTTCCTGATAAGTGAGTAGTAGACACTTCCTGATAAGTGAGTAGTAGACACTTCCTGATAAGTGAGTAGTAGACACTTCCTGATAAGTGAGTAGTAGACAGCTCCTGATAAGTGAGTAGTAGACAGCTCCTGATAAGTAAGTAGTCAGCTCCTGATAAGTGTGTAGTAGACAGCTCCTGATAAGTGTGTAGTAGTCACTTCCTGATAAGGGAATAGTAGTCAGCTCCTGATAAGGGAATAGTAGTCAGCTCCTGATAAGGGAATAGTAGTCAGCTCCTGATAAGGGAATAGTAGTCACTTCCTGATAAGTGTGTAGTAGTCACTTCCTGATAAGTGAGTAGTAGACACTTCCTGATAAGTAAGTAGTCAGTTCCTGATAAGAGTATGTAATACTCTGCTCTTGATTTATTTATTTCACTAGGCAAGTCAGTTAAGAACAAATTTGTATTTAAAATGACTGCCTACCGGGGACAGTGATAAGTGACAACTGCCTTGTTCAGGGGTAGAACGACAATTTTCTTTACCTTGTCAGCTCGGGGATTCGATCCAGCAACCTTTCGGGTTACTGGTCCAACGCTCTAACTACTAGGCTACCTGCCGCCCCACATAGCCCTGATAAGAGTGTGTCATACTCTGCTCCTGATAAGTGCAGTTCAGATAAGTGCAAACTCTGTTGAAGTACACTAGTTTTTCAGTCCCATTATAACAGATCCAGCTAAATGTTGTCCACGCTACCATCTTCAGAGTATAGATCTTATACTTCCCCTCTCCCACCAGGTATGCCTATAACATCACTCTCAAGGAGGTAATGCAGATTCTGACAAGAGTTGTTCTAGAGTACCCCTTCCAACAGCAGGGGACGCAGCTCACCACCCTACAGTACACTGGTTCACTACTGCCTGTAAGTACTTACAACGACCACACCCCAATTGATTGTTCTACAACCAATAATTAGAATAAATATATTTTATTTATCTAGCTCTTCATTTTTACAGACATATCACTTACAAAAATGACCAGCTCCTATCTCCACCCCCCCCCCCCCCCCCCCCCAAAAACTGTTACAGAAATGTAATGAGGGACAGAGAGCCGAGACGGTCAAAGAATAGCCTATTTTCTCTTCTCCTCCCCCCCTGCCTCTCAGCTGCTGAAGACGTGGTCTCCGGTGTTTAAGAACTACATCAAGAGACCTCAGGATCACCTGGACTGTCTGTCTGCTGTGGAGGAGCTGTTCCTGGAGCAGGACACTCATCAGACTGCGATGGTCAAGGTGGGTTGTCTGTCTGGACTGTCTGTCTACTGTGGAGGAGCTGTTCCTGGAGCAGGACACTCTTCAGACTGCGATGGTCAAGGTGGGTTGTCTGTCTGGACTGTTTGTCTGCTGTGGAGGAGCTGTTCCTGGAGCAGGACACTCGTCTGACTGCGATGGTCAAGGTGGGTTGTCTGTCTGGACTGTCTGTCTGCTGTGGAGGAGCTGTTCCTGGAGCAGGACACTCATCAGACTGCGATGGTCAAGGTGGGTTGTCTGTCTGGACTGTCTGTCTACTGTGGAGGAGCTGTTCCTGGAGCAGGACACTCGTCTGACTGCGATGGTCAAGGTGGGTTGTCTGTCTGGACTGTCTGTCTGCTGTGGAGGAGCTGTTCCTGGAGCAGGACACTCATCAGACTGCGATGGTCAAGGTGGGTTGTCTGTCTGGACTGTCTGTCTACTGTGGAGGAGCTGTTCCTGGAGCAGGACACTCATCAGACTGCGATGGTCAAGGTGGGTTGTCTGTCTGGACTGTGTCTACTGTGGAGGAGCTGTTCCTGGAGCAGGACACTCGTCTGACTGCGATGGTCAAGGTGGGTTGTCTGTCTGGACTGTCTGTCTGCTGTGGAGGAGCTGTTCCTGGAGCAGGACACTCGTCTGACTGCGATGGTCAAGGTGGGTTGTCTGTCTGGACTGTCTGTCTACTGTGGAGGAGCTGTTCCTGGAGCAGGACACTCATCAGACTGCGATGGTCAAGGTGGGTTGTCTGTCTGGACTGTCTGTCTGCTGTGGAGGAGCTGTTCCTGGAGCAGGACACTCGTCTGACTGCGATGGTCAAGGTGGGTTGTCTGTCTGGACTGTCTGTCTGCTGTGGAGGAGCTGTTCCTGGAGCAGGACACTCGTCTGACTGCGATGGTCAAGGTGGGTTGTCTGTCTGGACTGTCTGTGTTCTTAGAGCAGGAGACTCCCAAACTGCTATTGTCAAGGTGGGTTGTCTGTCTGGACTGTCTGTCTGCCTGTATGGACTGTCTGGACTGTCTGTGTTCTTAGAGCAGGAGACTACCAAACTGCTATTGTCAAGGTGGGTAGAGTGGGTAGTATGTAGACCTGCGATAGATAGACTAGAGTCCTGTCCAGGGAGTGTTCCTACTACTTGTACATTAAGCTGCCTCATGCTACAGAAACAGGAGTTGGGCTCCTGCCCTATGAGCCGTTCTGGCTCAGATAAGGGTTTGAACCCAAAATCATTTTCCAATCGTTTCGTTCTGAACAGAACCATAATTTTTTTGGTTCCCTTCCACTGTTGCGGCCAGCAAAATAAAGCTCTGAACCAGTTGGAACCAAAATACAGTTCTGAACCAGTTGGAACCAAAATAAAGCTCTGAACCAGTTGGAACCAAAATAAAGCTCTGAACCAGTTGGAACCAAAATACAGTTCTGAACCAGTTGGAACCAAAATAAAGCTCTGAACCAGTTGGAACCAAAATAAAGCTCTGAACCAGTTGGAACCAAAATAAAGCTCTGAACCAGTTGGAACCAAAATAAAGCTCTGAACCAGTTGGAACCAAAATAAAGTCGTGGTTTATATCGTTCCTTTCTGTTTCTTTTTCTTTCATTTTTTTTTGCAGAGCAGCACCAGATTTAGAATAAAAATACATTTTACCTTTTTGTTGTTGTTAATAAATCCAATGTGAAACGTGATAACTATATTATCCTTAGCTAGCATTGAAAAGCTCAATCCATTCTTCTGTTATTAAAAATCTCCTTAATTTCAGAATCAGGCCAGTAAGGTGCTAGACTATGCTTCTGAAGGGGGAGGGGCAGGTTGTAATGTCCAATAGGGTGCTAGACTATGCTTCTGAAGGGGGAGGGGCAGGTTGTAATGTCCAGTAAGGTGCTAGACTATGCTTCTGAGGGGGAGGGGCAGGTTGTAATGTCCAGTAAGGTGCTAGACTATGCTTCTGAAGGGGGAGGGGCAGGTTGTAATGTCCAGTAAGGTGCTAGACTATGCTTCTGAGGGGGAGGGGCAGGTTGTAATGTCCAGTAAGGTGCTAGACTATGCTTCTGAGGGGGAGGGGCAGGTTGTAATGTCCAATAGGGTGCTAGACTATGCTTCTGAGGGGGAGGGGCAGGTTGTAATGCCCAGTAAGGTGCTAGACTATGCTTCTGAAGGGGGAGGGGCAGGTTGTAATGTCCAGTAAGGTGCTAGACTATGCTTCTGAGGGGGAGGGGCAGGTTGTAATGCCCAGTAAGGTGCTAGACTATGCTTCTGAGGGGGAGGGGCAGGTTGTAATGTCCAATAGGTTGCTAGACTATGCTTCTGAAGGGGGAGGGGCAGGTTGTAATGTCCAATAGGTTGCTAGACTATGCTTCTGAGGGGGGAGGGGCAGGTTGTAATGTCCAGTAAGGTGCTAGACTATGCTTCTGAAGGGGGAGGGGCAGGTTGTAATGTCCAGTAAGGTGCTAGACTATGCTTCTGAGGGGGAGGGGCAGGTTGTAATGTCCAATAGGGTGCTAGACTATGCTTCTGAGGGGGAGGGGCAGGTTGTAATGTCCAGTAAGGTGCTAGACTATGCTTCTGAAGGGGGAGGGGCAGGTTGTAATGTCCAATAGGGTGCTAGACTATGCTTCTGAGGGGGAGGGGCAGGTTGTAATGTCCAATAGGTTGCTAGACTATGCTTCTGAGGGGGAGGGGCAGGTTGTAATGTCCAATAGGGTGCTAGACTATGCTTCTGAGGGGCATGTTGTAATGGCCAGTAAGGTGCTAGACTATGCTTCTGAGGGGGAGGGGCAGGTTGTAATGTCCAATAGGGTGCTAGACTATGCTTCTGAGGGGGAGGGGCAGGTTGTAATGTCCAGTAAGGTGCTAGACTATGCTTCTGAGGGGGAGGGGCAGGTTGTAATGTCCAGTAAGGTGCTAGACTATGCTTCTGAAGGGGGAGGGGCAGGTTGTAATGTCCAATAGGGTGCTAGACTATGCTTCTGAGGGGGAGGGCCAGGTTGTAATGTCCAGTAAGGTGCTAGACTATGCTTCTGAGGGGGAGGGGCAGGTTGTAATGTCCAATAGGGTGCTAGACTATGCTTCTGAGGGGGAGGGGCAGGTTGTAATGTCCAGTAAGGTGCTAGACTATGCTTCTGATGGGGAGGGGCAGGTTGTAATGTCCAATAGGGTGCTAGACTATGCTTCTGAAGGGGGAGGGGCAGGTTGTAATGTCCAGTAAGGTGCTAGACTATGCTTCTGAGGGGGAGGGGCAGGTTGTAATGTCCAATAGGGTGCTAGACTATGCTTCTGAGGGGGAGGGGCAGGTTGTAATGTCCAGTAAGGTGGTAGACTATGCTTCTGAGGGGGAGGGGCAGGTTGTAATGTCCAATAGGGTGCTAGACTATGCTTCTGAGGGGGAGGGGCAGGTTGTAATGTCCAGTAAGGTGCTAGACTATGCTTCTGAGGGGGAGGGGCAGTTTGTAATGTCCAATAGGGTGCTAGACTATGCTTCTGAGGGGGAGGGGCAGGTTGTAATGTCCAATAGGGTGCTAGACTATGCTTCTGAGGGGGAGGGGCAGTTTGTAATGTCCAATAGGGTGCTAGACTATGCTTTTGAGGGGGAGGGGCAGGTTGTAATGTCCAGTAGGGTGCTAGACTATTCTCCTGAGCGGGAGGGGCAGGTTCCCTATACACGCACACACCAGGGTTTCCATGAGCCGGTAGGCCTAACTGTCATATTTTAACTTGAACGCCAATAGATACAAATTGTAGTTGGCCAAATTGTCCAGAAGAGGCAGTCTATCATAGCCTACAGTTCAGCACCATACTCCTTGTGCGCCTGTTGCGGTTAGGAGAGAGCGAGAGAGGAGCCTTGGCCACTGTTGATTACAAAGATGGAGGCCTTATGCATTGAAGTTAGAGAAAGAAGAGTCGGGTCTGTCTACAGTGAGTAGGGTACATGTCGAGGAGAGGTTTAAATATTGTAATGGACTAAGATGAGAACTTAAGATGAGAACAGGCTACTGTCTGTAATTTGCTATAGGCTGCTTTTACAGACACGTAAATGTGTCTCATTTGGCCAATATTCCTTGTTTATTGATGGCCAGGTCGGATCTGAATACATATGGATGTCCGTTAAATTTAAATATTCCCGGCCACACATTTTCCTAACTGAAACCCTGGCACACAGTCTGGCAGGCAGGCAGGCAGACACTAGAATAACTTTCTGAGTGAGTGTGAGGGCTTTGTTAATAACCAGTTTCCCATCATTGTTTAAATAACAGTTATGTCCCGAAACAGTATAGATCACTTTCGTTTGCCTTTCTGATTCTGTTCCTCAAAAAATAGTCATTTTCTGTTCTGTTCCCAGAACCAGTTCCAACCCCCGCTTCTTACTTCTTTAAAAAATATATATATATATTTTTTTACCTGTGATGTTGGACATTAACATGTCTGTTGTCGTCGTCTTCCCTGTAGGTGCTGATGAAAATGTACCAGCTGGAGATCCTTGAGGAGGAGGCCATCCTGAAATGGTTCTCTACAGGAGCCACCAATGACAAGAGCAGACAACTACGCAAGAACCAGGGAGTGAGTACCACTTACAGGGCTTATACATTATAACAGCAAGAAAGGCATTGTGTAGGGAAAGCGATTGTTTTCCAATGGAGGGGGCAGTTAGACGTACCTAAGTGCGTGGCACTGCACGTCCTGTGCAGACCCCAGGCTTAAACACATGGCTGAGAGGTCTTCCTGTCTTCCTCAGCTCCAGAAGTTTATCAAGTGGTTGGAAGAAGCAGAGGATGAGTCTTCGGAGGAAGGAGAGTGAGGAAGAGGAGGAATAAAGACTGAAGACTTGAGACTGTGTGAATAGAATTCCATGGTTTCCATGGCGGTTCACTTTAAATCTGCACTTAAAGGACCGGTTTCCCCAGACAGATTAAGGGCTGGATTCAATCCGTATCGCGGAAGAGCCGACATTAAAATTTAAAGGTAATTTCCGACTTGAGCCGACATATACAGCGTTTACCGTGAATGCAGTCTCCGCCAACATTGCCTTTAAATTGAGCTATAACATCGATCTTCCACGATACGAAGCGAATACAGCCCTAAGCCTAGTCCTGGAGTAAAGATCTATTTTAGTGGACGTTCTCCATTGAGAAAGTTTTTTATTCCAGGATTAGACCAAATCTGTGTCTGGGGAAAACCATCCCAGAATGTCAAAGGTTATCAGTTTGGACAATGTGGCAGCTTCATATTGCGTCTCCAAAAGGAAACGATGTTGTTGATATTTAGTCATTGTGTACAACGCGAGCAGACATCTTGTTCACAATGTCACAAGAAGGAAAGCTGTGGTATGATTTAACACCCTAATAAAAGGAAAGATTTAAACACACACTTTTGAGTAGTTTTAATATACTCCCAACATAGACCATCAACCAATGAATAGATCACAGATCTGCTTTAGTGTTCAGTATAGACAGGTTTTACCTGTCTCTTGTCAGTTCAGAACCAAATAAAAAATAAATGATTTCCCTGGGGGAAAACGATTTTTCAAGTAACCACAGTGGTTTAATGCTGTATAGAGGTAGTTGTGTTCTATACTAGCAAACTCGCCTGCTGATGTTAGTCATACATACGTCTATCACATAATACACCACCATCTCAAAGACCTTACTTAAACCAAACCGCAGCGACCGGCAAGGCATGATTTAAAACAAGATATTTGAAAAAAAATATTGATTCAGAACATTTCATTGAAAAAAAATAAAATGGCTGGTCTACGTTCCAGTATAAGTCCTCCGTTGTTAATGTATCGACTTAAACACTGTTTCGTATGTGCCACTGATACCCTGTGGACGGGATTTGTCAAGACACTGTCTTGCAATACCTATGGTCCTCCATAATCCTATAAATTGAGTGGTTTAATAATATTCACTACAGACGTTTACCATTCACCTAGGACATAATCCCTCATTTAACAAAATATATTTGTATCTACAAAGAACTAGGATAAGTTTAAGCAATACTTTACCTTCTGATAGGCTGGGTTGAATTTTCAACATATTGCTTAAAACCTATCTAATCATTTTAGATGTGCAGGAGACCTAGGTAGAAGGTAGTCGATTTGGGCATCATCACTACTAATCCCTTCTGTCGTTTTTCCCCATCGTACTATAAACCGCCCCGGCCAGCAGCGATGCTCCTGTGATCCCAAACAACGCCGTCAGCCTCTTCCACAGATTGGCCGTACCCTCATGTCTCTCTATAAACCCCTTGTAGTCCGTGGGGACCAGGATGTAGCGGCGGCCATCTTGTGGCGCCTGCAGCCTCATGGTCGTCCCTGTCCCTCCCTCCAGCACCACCTCCCCGAAACCCGTCATAGTGGTTCCAACACGGAGCAGCTCCTCCGTCTCCTTCTGCGCCATGGGCCGCTCGCCGCCGAGGCCCTCCAACAACACCTCCACCAGGCCCTCCTGGGCGTGTTTGACACGGCAGTGAACTCTCTCCAGGAACCAGCCGGAAGCCTCCAGAGGGGAATGGACCTTGACGGTGATGTCGGAGATGTAGGCGCCCGGTTCAACCAGACTGAAGGGGACGGTGTTGTTAGTCTCCTTCCTGTTGGTCGTTCTGGAGTTCCTGAGAAAAGAGGAGGGAGGGTGGGAACATTGTGTTGACCTTAGTATGTACTGAATAGTGTTGGATTGTATTACTTTAAAAAAATGTGATTCTTAAAGAGCTACATGATTCCAAGGTCCACTTTGAGCTGGATCACAAAGGGTAGCCTTCATATGTTCATAATACACTATATATTACACACACACACACATATGTGGACACCCCTTCTAATTAGTGGATTCGGCTATTTCAGACGCACCCGTTGCTGACCGGTGTATAGAATTGAGCACACACCCATGCAGTCTCCATAGACAAACATACTGAAGAGCTCAGTGACTGGAAATGTCTAGGAGCAACAATGGCTCAGCCACAGAGTGGGACCGCCGAGTGCTAAAGCGCATAGCGTGTAAAAATCGTCTGTCCTCTGGAAGCAACGTCAGTACAATAACTGTTCGTCGGGAGCTTCATGAAATGGGTTTCCATGGCCGAGCAGATTGCAATGCCAAGCGTCGGCCATTGGCACTCCAAAGCTTGCTGCCATTGGACTCTGGAGCAGTGAAAACGTGTTCTCTAGAGTGATGAATCACGCTTCACCATCTGGTAGTCCGACCGGATGAATCTGGGTTTGGCGGATGCCAGGAGAACGCTACCTGTCCAAATGCATAGTGCCAACTGTAAAGTTTGGTGGAGGAGGAATAATGGTCTGGTGATTCTGTGCTTCCAACTTTGTGACAACAGTTTGGGGAAGGCATGTTTCAGCATGACAATGCCCCCGTGCACAAAGCGAGGTCCAAATTGACTGGCCTGCACAGCACTGACCTCAACCCCATAGAACACCTTGGGATTAATTGGAACGCTGACTGGCCTAACCAGGCCTAATCGCCCAACATCAGTGCCCGACCTCACTAACACTCGTGGCTGAATGGAAGCAAGTCCCTGCAACAATGTTCAACATTTTTTAAATTTAACTAGGCACGTCAGTTAAGAACAAATTCTTATTTACAATGATGGCCTAAGAACAGTGGGTTAACTGCATTGTTCAGGGACAGAACGACAGATTTTTGACTTGTCAGCTCGGGAATTCGATCTAGCAACCTTTCGGTTACTGGCCCAATGCTCTAACCACTAGGCTACCTGCAGCCCCAACATCTAGTGGAAAGCCTTCCCAGAAGAGTGGAGGCTGTTATAGCAGCAAAGGGGGGGACCAACTCCATATTAATGCCCATGAGTTTGGAATGAGATGTTGGATGAGCAGGTGTCCACATATTTTTGGTCATGTAGTGCATGTATATGTAACGGATGTGAAATGGCTAGCTAGTTAGCGGTGGTGCGCGCTAATAGCCTTTCAGTCGGTGACGTCACTTGCTCTGAGACCTTGAAGTAGCCCTCTGCAAGGGCCGCGGCTTTTGTGGAGCGATGGGTAACGATGCTTCGTGGGTGACTGTTGTTGATGTGTGCAGAGGGGTCCCTGGTTCGAGCACGGGTCGGGGCGAGGGGACGGACTAAAGTTAAACTGTTACATATACATAATGCTGTTTTATGGCTAATGTATAGAACTGTGTACTAACCAAGTTCTAGTGATGTTGTTCCACACTTTCCAGTGTTCCTCTATAGCTATTTTCTGGATCACACCAAAGCATCTTGGGACAAACTGACTGGCCAGAGTCTCACCGTCCGCCTGGACCAAACCTGGAACAAGAACACGTCACACGTCTCTAATATATACTGGTGATAAAAACACATTGTTTATACTAATGCTGTTTAATCTGTTTCAGAGGGGGGGGGGGGGGGGGGTTTCCACTTACCTTCTACTGCGACGTACTGCAGTTTTCTGTGAGGCGATGCTTTGAGGATCCTAACCAAGTGTTGATCCGGGATGAATTTGGGTATTTCCTGATCGAGAGAGAAATGAAACACAGAAACTGTACTGCATTTCTGCATGTGTGTGTGTGTGTGTGTGTGTGTGTGTGTGTGTGTGTGTGTGTGTGCGCGTGCGTGTGTATGCGTTTGTGTGTGTGTGTGTGCGTGCGCATGCGTGTGTGTGTGTGTGTGTGTGCGTGCGTGTGTATGCGTTTGTGTGTGTGTGTGTGCGTGCGTGTGTATGCGTTTGTGTGTGTGTGTGCGTGCGTGCGCATGCGTGTGTGTGCGTGTGTGTGCGTGCGTGCGTTACCTTCAGCTTGACCAGTTCATCTTTCTTCTCTTTGTATAAGTGGTAAAACAAGCCAGAGAAGGCGAAGCTGGAGCCCACGCCGATCAGGACCAACGGGCTGAAGATGGGAAGGTCACTCATCTTGTCAATCTGTGATAGAAAATAAAATCCAACATTTCAGCAGATTAAAGTCCTTATCCAGATCACAAACCAAAAAAACTAATCGAGTGAGTGCTGGCCAACTTCTTGTGTCTGATTCACGAAGGGGGGGGGGGGTCAGAATTGGGCTGCCTGTGTAAATGCAGCCTTAGTGTGCAGTAGTACATTTCTACCCTGGGAAATGTTTTTGAGTCAACACAGTGATTTACATTGTACACACACACTGGCTATGTTGACACAGGCAGGCCAATTCTAATATTTTTGCCACTAATTGGTCTTTTGACCAATCAGATTTCGCCAAATTATCAGAATTGGGCTGCATGTGTAAACACAGCCACTGTTTGTTGACTTGGATGTGGAGCCCAGGAGGTTGGTGGGACCTTAATTTGGGAGGACAGGCTCGTGGTAATGACTGGAGCGGAATCAGTGGAATGGTATCAAACACATCAAACATATGGTTTCCATGTGTTTAATGCCATTCCGGCCATTATTATGAGTGCAAGTTAAGCCCCTGATGAAACATGGTAAAATGAGTGAGGAGGCCAGCCACACGGTAAGATGAGTGAGGAGGCCAGCCACACGGTAAGATGAGTGAGGAGGCCAGCCACACGGTAAGATGAGTGAGGAGGCCAGCCACACGGTAAGATGAGTGAGGAGGCCAGCCACACGGTAAGATGAGTGAGGAGGCCAGCCACACGGTAAGATGAGTGAGGAGGCCAGCCACACGGTAAGATGAGTATACAGTGTTTGCTTTTGTTCATCCAAAAAGTTTTTGGCATAGACATTACAAGTATTTCGCTATACCCGCAATAACATCTGCTAAATATGTGTATGTGACTTAATATAGATGGATATGATTTAGATACACTACTAGGTTTCTTAGCGTGTGTCTACTCGCTAAGTACACAACATAGAGACTTTTGACCAGGGATTATTGTTTTTCAGGTAAGCTCTTGTATGTTTGGTGTGATTTGTTTCCAGAGACTGTGGTAATTGATGTGTAAATTCTATTCGCAGTAAAAGTTTAAAGCTGCAATATGTACTCTTTTTGAACTGCACTGTTGGTTAATAAGGGCTGGTATAAGTCAGCATTTCACAGTAAAGTCTACACTTGTTGTATTTGACGCATGTGACAAATAAAGTTTGATTTGAATCAGACCAAATTCCCATAGAAAGGTGACTTTATAAATCTGTAATTTTCATTGAAAGCCAGTCTTAGAAGCAGTAGATCTGTTCCATGGATACTGAAAATACAATATTTGTGGTTGTTGAAAATATATTTCACAGCGGTTTAGATGTTACAATGATTCTCTCTTTTTATCACAAACTAAAATTAGGCAAACTATTAGAATTTTGGCAACCAGGAAATGGGTGGAGCGATTTCTGCATACTTCACCTTTAAGCATGGGTATTCTTGACCAGAGACACCTTAATTCCCCTCTCCTGTTCTATGGATAAAACATGGGCGTATTCATTACGCCGATTCTGTTGAAAAACGTACGGAAGCAAACGAAACGGGGAGGGACCGAACTGAATTTGTCCAATAGAAACACTGGTTTTCGTTGCAAAACTCAACTGTTTGCAACTGTTTGGCTAATGATTACACCAAATATTTTTTATAACTAACCCTCATTGTTCTGTGATTACACACCTGGTGACTGAAAAATGCAAGGTAGCCTGGTTGTTTACCTTGTAAGAAGAACAAGACAGGAAGAGGAACAAAATGATATATATTGGTAATGTTGGATTTAGTCAAATGGCTTTGATGTGAATTAATAAATCCCAGTACTCACCTATTCGAAAACACAGTCAAACTGGGAACGAATAACCTGAAACAATTCCAAAACTAAAGTCAAGGGGAGTCGTGTAGGTTTCACTTCCTTTAGTTTACGCAATGATGACGTTGCACTTGCTAAGACTGTTGCGTTCGTACCCGCCCACTAGTAGTTTTACAAAATGAATTAGAAGACGTGACCTCCAGGTGGCAGCAAAGCCATGGGTTTCGTTAGAGCCTTTTATTTCAATAAAGGGCTCTTGGTTTAGGACGCTTGTCCACTGAATAATTGAGGCAGTTAGTTATATTTTTAACTGGTGTATAATGTAATTTACATTTGCACCAGTCACAAAATGAACAATGATTTGTTCAATATGTCTACTGTGGTTGTTGTTTTTTGTATGTGCGAAGACTAACTGTCCAGTGTGACTCCCTCAGCCCAATGACTCATGGGTAAATCTCCACTGATTGTGTCAGTCAGCTTCCTCATCCTGTCTGTTTTATTATTGAATATCTGTCTTTAAAATAATCTCTCACACTCTTTCTGCACCACATTTATCTGTGGAGTGAGTCTTTGAAACCTTTCCCAAAAAAAAACAACTTCAAGGCAGTCCTTAGGTTGAGATATAATGCATATATATGTCTCTTTGGAAGCTGTCCTGCCAAGACAATGTCACTAGCAGCCATCATCTCTGTTTTTGTTTGATTTAAAGTACCCAGACAGAATTTCAAACTACAAAATGTCAGGGGAAAACAGTGATAAACTTCACCCAACTTTCTGTCCGATTATGGATTCTAAGTAACTTTCTCTGATTCCAGATTCTGTGTAACCTTTCTGCAGTCACCTCAGGACGATCGTAACAATTGTGCTTATTAACTGTAGGTCCCCAGGACTGGAGTTGACAAACACTGCTGTAGTTTATCCAACAGTGCCTCTAAAAGATAGATCTGTGGGATGGCATGAGCTTATTGTGGCGTAATGCTCCACAGGGAACGAAGAAAGAGTTAATGGCTACCCAAAGTAATCCACTACTTTTTGACCAATGAGACGTAGCCACTAACTTGTCTTCGTTCCCTGTGGAGCTTAAGGCCACAATAAGGCCAATTTGGGTGCCAATTTGGGCCACACGCAGTGAGTCTTGTAACGGTTAGAGGATGAAGCCTTGTGAGTTGAAAGACGCTGATCTACAGTAGAGTTGGACAGGATAGGACCTGCTTTGATGTGGAATGATATGCTCTATTTCTCCTGCCTGTGCTCAGAAGCAAAGCCAGACAGCAGTGAAGACATGTGGCCTTGTGTTTCATAAATCATATACCACCCTATGTTCTTGTTGGCTGCTCGTAGACCCGTGAGTTTGGTGAAGCGAGACTAATTGCCCCTTCAACTCACCTGTTATGGATAGTCAGAAACATGCACTTAGTCATTGCTTGGGCATTAATCTTTACATGCTGCCAAATAGCTTAGTTTATTCCGTTTGCAATGCTTTGTTTCATATTGATAGTCTAAGGTTCCATAGAACTTTATATATTTTTTTGTCCCAGTCTTACTTTTCAGCTCGGTATGACTCGGGTATAGATTCATTCAGTTTGAATCATCCTTGTGTCCTTGAAGTCTTGAGTTGTTGGTCATTGTGACTGCACCATTCTGAGTACAGCGCTTTCTGATCTGAAAGATGACGCTGGGTCATATAGCCTTGAGCTCAGAAAAACATATGGAAGAGAAGAAATCGGTAGAAAAATGTATCGCTGACGCATTACCATTCCTGAAACAGTTCCTCACCTGATAACTCTGTAATACAGTTTTCTGAAATGGAAAATATAACGTGTAATACAAAACAGACACCTTATTAAGTATCCTGGAAGATGTTCATATGTCATCATCATACAAACAACATATGACATCTTTGAATTAAGTGCAGTCACAAAATACATATGAGATCTTCTCAACTTTGATTATTTTAAACTCCTCTCTCTGTGCATTCTCAACTGAAATCAGCAACCAAAAAAACAACACTCAGTATCTTTACAGGCTCCCCATTACATCAGACTCACACTGTGTGAAACTAATGGGGTCTTATGTATCATAAAATAAGATTGTTCTAATCTCATTAATTAATTAATAAGTTATATTCTTCCAAATGAAAAAGGTTTATATTATTTTGATTAGTTGACTGGAAATAAAACCGTGTCTCCCCAATAAAACAACGTCTCCCCCAATACTTCCAAGTGACTTAGTCAGAACTCAGAAAAGTAAGCTAATCTCCTGTGGCCTGTCCAGCCACCTGAGGGTCTGGAATGTATCAATGTAACACCTTGTTAGATACAGCATAACATTGTGCTGGTTAAACAGCTATATTTATCCTGTTGTTAACAATGATGGAAACTGTACCGTTTTGTCATTTCATTATATTGTTTTTATCATTTTGCCCTCATTTGACCATGTCATCCTGCTTCCTGCCTGGTTGCTATGACTATGAGAACATGCGACAGCCCTTACTGAAAAAAATGGCTTCTGGCAAACAGTTGTGGAAAACCTTTGGCCAATTTGTCACAAATTTGCAGCAAGCTCATATTTTCACATGCAAATTCATTTTTTGGGCAAACTGTGAACTTGGTAAACTTGTGAACTTATGGTAAACTTGTGGCGAACATTCTACTGTTTGCTGCAAACTCTGCAAGAATATGTAAAATACAGTGCATTCGGAAAGTATTCAGACCACTTCACTTTTTCCAGATTTTGTTTTACGTTACAGCCTTATTCTAAAATGGATTCAATTGTTTTTTTCCCTCATCAATCTAAACACAATACCCCATAATGACAAAGCAAAAATAGGTGTTTAGAAATTTTCAAAAGTGATATTACATTTACAGAAGTATTCAAACCCCTTACTCAGTAGTTTGTTGAAGCACCTTTGGCAGCGATTACAGCCTCGAGTCTTCTTGGGTATGACTCTACAAGCTTGGAACACCTGTATTTGGGGAGATCCTCTCATTCTTCTCTGCAGATCCTCTCAAACTTTGTCAGGTTGGATGTGGAGCGTTGATGCACAGCTATTTTCAGGTCTCTCCAGAGATGATTGATCAGGATCAAGTCCAGGCTCTGGCTGGGCCACTCAAGGACATTGAGACTTGTCCAGAAGCCACTCCTGCATTGTCTTTGGGTCATTGTCCTGTTGGAAGGTTAACCTTCGCCCCAGTCTGAGGTCCAGAGCACTCTGGAGCAGGTTTTCATCAAGGATCTCTCTGTCCTTTGCTCCGTTCATCTTTCCCTTGATCTTGACTAGTCTCCCAGTCCCTGCCGCTGAAAAATTCCTCACAGCATGATGCTGCCACCACCATGGTTTACCGTTGGGATGGTATTGGCCAGGTGATCAGTGGTGCCTGGTTTCCGCCAGACGTGACGCTTGCCATTCAGGCCAAAGTGTTCAATCTTGGTTTCATCAGACCAGAGAATCTTGTTTCTCATGGTCTGAGAGTCCTTTAGGTCCCTTTTTGCAAACTCTAAGTGGGCTGTCATGTGCCTTTTACTGCGGAGTGGCTTCTGTCTGGCCACTCTACCATAAAGTCCTGATTGGTGGAGTGCTGCAGAGATGGTTGTCCTTCTGGAAGGTTCTCCCGTCTTCACAGAGGAACTCTGGAGCTCTGTTAGAGTGATCATCGGGTTCTTTCTCACCTCCCTGACGAAGGCCCTTCTCCCCCAAATGCTCAGTTTGGCCGGACTGCCAGCTCTAGGAAGAGTCTTGATGGTTCCAAACGTTTTCCATTTAAGAATTATGCAGGCCACTGTGTTCTTGGGGACCTTCAATGCTGCAGACATTTTTTGGTACCCTTCCCCACATCTGTGCCTCGACACTGCTGTTTCAGAGCTCTACAGACAATTCCTTCGACCTCATGGCTTGGTTTTTGCTCTGACATGCAGGGTCAACTGTGGGACCTTATTCAGACAGGTGTGTACCTTTCCAAATCATGTCCAATCAATTGAATTTACCACAGGTGGACTCCAATCAAGTTGTAGAAACATCTCAAGGATTATCAATGGAAACAGGATGCACCTGATCTCAATTTCCAGTCTCATAGTAAATGGTCTGAATACTTAAGTATATAAGGTTTTTCTGTTTTAATTTTTAATACATTTGAAACATTTCTAAAAAACCTATTTTTGTTTTGTCATTATGGGCTATTGTGTGTAGATTGACAAGGGAAGAAAAATATTTAATCCAATAACGCTGTAACGTAACAAAATGTGGAAAAAGCGAAGGGGTCTGAATACTTTCCGAATGCACTGTAGATCAAGTTTTTGGTTACTGTGTGTTAACATTGAAATGTTGTATCTACATTAACCAAATCACAAAATGTAAAGTTAACTTCTCATAGAAGAAACTAAACAAACAACATGTATTCAGTGTCTTAACAGATAAAAATGTATTCAATACAGCAAACAGCAGACTGGATATTTCCCAAAACAATTGTTTATTTCATATTTTTATGAAGCTGAAACATTTACATGAGAGAAATGTGAACACTATGGGGATGTTGACCTTAGAATGTTTAAATGGGCAACTACAGAATTATTTACATGAGCAGTAGATTTCAACCAATGGAAGTTTAAAGATAATTAACAAATGTGTAATAATTAAAACAAAAATCAAACATACCCAGTTCAGAAATATTGTCTTTTTGAGTGAACAGTTGGAGATGGCTGCCATGTGGAAGTCCTTTGTTTGAAGCTTGTTGCACTGAAACAATCAGAAAAACTTAGAACAAAACAAATTAGGATACTGAAAATATTTTATTTTGGCATCTTAAAAGGTAGAAATTGAATTATGCCTAATATGGCAATTCATATTATTTTTCCAAAATGAATTACTGTTACACTCTAAAAAATGCTGGGTTAAAAAATAATCCAATTTGGGTAATTTTGACAATATTGTACAACCACAGTGTTGGGTTATTTCAACCCAGCGGGTTTGGGTTGTGCTTGTACCCCAGCGCCTTGGGGTGAGCACTTGACGAAACTGCTGGGTAAATTAGACTATATTGCTGCGTTAAAGCAACCCAGTGTGTTGGGTTGTAACATAAACCCAGCACATTGGGTTGTAACATAAACCCAGCACATTGGGTTGTTGGATTGACACAGCACATTGGGTTGTTGGATTGACACAGCACATTGGGTTGTTGGATTGACACAGCACATTGGGTTGTTGGATTGACACAGCACATTGGGTTGTTGGATTGACACAGCACATTGGGTTGTTGGATTGACACAGCACATTGGGTTGTTGGATTGACACAGCACATTGGGTTGTTGGATTGACACAGCACATTGGGTTGTTGGATTGACACAGCACATTGGGTTGTTGGATTGACACAGCATATTGGGCATTTTTTAATGTAACCCTTGGGTTATTTTCAATGTAATGCTAATTTCAATTTGGCTTATACATGTTTGCCTTCTCTACCATCTCACCCCCTCCTTTTCCTACACACAATCAAGATACAATATTGAATGTCATAATTAATTCATTTAGCCTTCATTTCAGAACATACATCACAGCACATCAGAGAATTGTCCACAATGTACAACAATGTATACTATTTTTAAATAGCACAGGAACCAGGCTATGAGGGGTGGCCAGTCCTCTTCTGGCTGTGCCGGGTGGAGATTATAACAGAACATGGCCAAGATGTTCAAATGTTCATAGATGACCAGCAGGGTCAAATAATAATAATCATAGTGGTTGTCGAGGGTGCAGCAAGTCAGCACCTCAGGAGTAAATGTCAGTTGGCTTTTCATAGCCGATCAGGACATGGACAAATGACAGTTATTACTTAATAACTGTATTTCAATCATAAAGCACTTTTCACAATCCCCAAAATATAACATTTTGTATTTCAAATAAATTATTGTGATAGAATGAAAGCGTACCACAATGCACTTCAGCCCAGTTTAAAAAACTTTTCATTTTATACTAATCATAAATATATGAAGATGTATGTGCAACATAAAGGCAAGCAAGAAAAAAAATGCATTAAAACAAACAAAAAGTCAATTTCAACAGAGCTATTAATGGTGCCTGAAGAGCATTGCTATATGAAGGGGAAGGGGAAAGGGGAAAGGAAAGGGAAAAGGGGAAAGGAAAGGGAAAGGGAAAGGGGAAAGGAAAGGGTAAAAAGGAAAGGAAAGGAAAGGAAAGGAAAAGGGAAAGGGGAAAAAAAGGGGAAAGAAAAGGGGAAAGGGGAAAGAAAAGGGGAAAAGGGAAAGAAAAATGGGAAAGGGGAAAAAAAGGGGAAAGGGGAAAAAAAGGGGAAAGGAAAAGGGAAAAGGGAAAAGGGAAAAGTAAAGGTAAAATGGGAAATGGGAAAGGGGAAAGAAAAGGGGAAAGGGAAGGGGAAAGGGGAAAGGGGAAAGGAAAAAGGGGAAAGGGGAAAAAAAGGGGAAAGGAAAAGGGAAAAGGGGAAAGGGAAAGGAAAAGGGGAAAGGGGGAAAGGGGGAAAGAAAAGGGGAAGGGGAAAGGGAAAAGGAAAAGGGGAAAGGGAAAGGGGAAAGAAAAGGGGAAAGGGAAAGGGGAAAGAAAAGGGGAAAGGGGAAGGGGAAAGGGAAAGGGGAAAGAAAAGGGAAAAGGGAAAGAAAAGGGGAAAGGGGAAAGGGAAAGGGGAAAGGGAAAGGGGAAAGGGAAGGGGGAAAGAAAAGGGGAAAGGGGAAAGGGAAAAGGAAAAGGGGAAAGGGAAAGGGGAAAGGAAAAGGGGAAAAGGAAAAGGAAAAGGGAAAAAGGGAAAGGGGAAAGGAAAAGGGAAAAGGGAAAGAAAAGGGAAAAGGGAAAGGGGAAAGGGAAAGGGGAAAGAAAAGGGGAAGGGGAAAGGGAAGGGGGAAAGGAAAGGGGAATGGGAAAGGGAAAGGGGAAAGAAAAGGGGAACGGGAAAGGGGAAAGAAAAGGGAAAGAAAAGGGAAAAGGGAAAGAAAAGGGAAAAGGGAAAAGGGAAAGAAAAGGGGAAAGGGGAAAGGGAAAGGGGAAAGGGAAGGGGGAAAGAAAAGGGGAAAGGGGAAAGGGGAAAGAAAAGGGGAAGGGGAAAGGGAAGGGGGAAAGGAAAGGGGAATGGGAAAGGGAAAGGGGAAAGAAAAGGGGAACGGGAAAGGGGAAAGAAAAGGGAAAAGGGAAAGAAAAGGGAAAAGGGAAAAGGGAAAGAAAAGGGGAAAGGGGAAAGGGAAAGGGGAAAGGGAAGGGGGAAAGAAAAGGGGAAAGGGGAAAGAAAAGGAAAGGGGAAAGGAAAGGGAAAAGGGGAAAGGGAAAAGGGGAAAGGGAAAAGGCGAAAGGGAAAAGGGAAAGGGAAAGGGGAAAGAAAAGGGGAAAGAAAAGGGGAAAGAAAAGGGGAAAGAAAAGGGAAAAGGGAAAAGGGAAAAGGGAAAGAAAAGGGGAAAGGGGAAAGGGAAGGGGGAAAGAAAAGGGGAAAGGGGAAAGGGGAAAGAAAAGGGGAAGGGGAAAGGGAAGGGGGAAAGGAAAGGGGAATGGGAAAGGGAAAGGGGAAAGAAAAGGGGAACGGGAAAGGGGAAAGAAAAGGGAAAGGGGAAAGAAAAGGGAAAGGGGAAAGAAAAGGGAAAAGGGAAAGGGGAAAGAAAAGGGGAAGGGGAAAGGGAAAAGGAAAAGGGGAAAAAAAGGGAAAAGGGAAAGAAAAGGGGAAAGGGAAAGGGGAAAGAAAAGGGGAAGGGGAAAGGGAAAAGGAAAAGGGGAAAGAAAAGGGGAAAGGGAAAGGGGAAAGAAAAGGGGAAAGGGGAAAGAAAAGGGGAAAGGGGAAAGGAAAAGGGGAAAGGGGAAAGAAAAGGGAAAGGGAAAGGGAAAAGGGAAAAGGGGAAAGGAAAAGGGAAAGGAAAAGTGAAAAGGGGAAAGAAAAAGGGAAAGGGAAAGGGAAAGGGGAAAGGGAAAGGGAAGGCGGAAAGAAAAGGGGAAAGGGGAAAGGGAAAGGGGAAAGAAAATGGGAAAGGGAAAGGGGAAAGAAAAGGGGAAAGGGAAAAAGGGAAAGGGAGGGGAAGGGGAAAGGGAAAAGGGGAAAGGAAAAGGGAAAGGAAAAGGGGAAAGAAAAGGGGAAAGGGAAAAGGGAAGGGGAAAGGGTAAAGGGGAAAGGGAAGGGGGAAAGAAAAGGGGGAAGGGGAAAGGGAAAGGGGAAAGAAAATGGGAAAGGGAAAGGGGAATGGGAAAGGGAAAGGGGAAAGAAAAGGGGAAAGGAAGGGGAAGGGAAAGGGGAAAGGAAAAGGGGAAAGGGGAAAGGAAAAGGGGAAAGGGGAAAAGGGAAAAGGGGAAAGAAAAGGGGAAAGGGAAAGGGGAAAGGGGAAAGAAAAGGGAAAAGGGAAAAGGGAAAGGGGAAAGAAAAGGGGAAAGGGGAAAGAAAAGGAAAGGGGAAAGGAAAGGGAAAAGGGGAAAGGGAAAAGGGGAAAGGGAAAAGGCGAAAGGGAAAAGGGAAAGGAAAGGGGAAAGAAAAGGGGAAAGAAAAGGGAAAAGGGAAAAGGGAAAAGGGAAAAGGGAAAGAAAAGGGGAAAGGGGAAAGGGAAGGGGGAAAGAAAAGGGGAAAGGGGAAAGGGGAAAGAAAAGGGGAAGGGGAAAGGGAAGGGGGAAAGGAAAGGGGAATGGGAAAGGGAAAGGGGAAAGAAAAGGGGAACGGGAAAGGGGAAAGAAAAGGGAAAAGGGAAAGGGGAAAGAAAAGGGAAAAGGGAAAGGGGAAAGAAAAGGGAAAAGGGAAAGGGGAAAGAAAAGGGGAAGGGGAAAGGGAAAAGGAAAAGGGGAAAAAAAGGGAAAAGGGAAAGAAAAGGGGAAAGGGAAAGGGGAAAGAAAAGGGGAAGGGGAAAGGGAAAAGGAAAAGGGGAAAGAAAAGGGGAAAGGGAAAGGGGAAAGAAAAGGGAAAGGGGAAAGAAAAGGGGGAAAGGGGAAAGGAAAAGGGGAAAGGGGAAAGAAAAGGGAAAGGGAAAGGGAAAAGGGAAAAGGGGAAAGGAAAAGGGAAAGGAAAAGTGAAAAGGGGAAAGAAAAGGGGAAAGGGAAAGGGAAGGGGAAGGGATAAGGGAAGGCGGAAAGAAAAGGGGAAA